>NC_057805.1:376244624-376275397 GCF_018294505.1 Triticum aestivum
ATGGGATCTGCAAGGGGGGGGGGGGCGGCGGCCAAGGGGGGAAGGGGTTGCCTTGCCCCCCAAGGCAAGGGGGAAGCTCCCCCCTGGGGTTCCCAACCCTAGGCGCATGGGGGGAGGCCCAAGGGGGCGCCCCAGCCCACTAAGGGCTGGTTCCCTTCCACTTTCAGCCCACGGGGCCCTCCGGGATAGGTGGCCCCACCCGGTGGACCCCCGGGACCCTTCCGGTGGTCCCGGTACAATACCGGTAACCCCCGAAACTTTCCCGGTGGACGAAACTTGACTTCCTATATATAATTCTTCACCTCCGGACCATTCCGGAACCTCTCATGACATCCGGGATCTCATCCGGGACTCCGAACAACTTTTGGGTTTCCGCATACATATATCTCTACAACCCTAGCGTCACCGGACCTTAAGTGTGTAGACCCTACGGGTTCGGGAGACATGCAGACATGACCGAGACGCCTCTCCGGTCAATAACCAACAGCGGGATCTGGATACCCATGTTGGCTCCCACATGTTCCACGATGATCTCATCGGATGAAACATGGTGTCGAGGATTCAATCAATCCCGTATGCAATTCCCTTTGTCAATCGGTATGTTACTTGCCCGAGATTCGATCGTCGGTATCCCAATACCTTGTTCAATCTGGTTACCGGCAAGTCTCTTTACTCATACCGCAATGCATGATCCCGTGACTAACGCCTTAGTCACATTGAGCTCATTATGATGATGCATTACCGAGTGGGCCCAGAGATACCTCTCCGTCACACGGAGTGACAAATCCCAGTCTCGATCCGTGCCAACCCAACAGACACTTTCGGAGATACCCGTAGTGCACCTTTATAGTCACCCAGTTACGTTGTGACGTTTGGCACACCCAAAGCACTCCTACGGTATCTGGGAGTTGCACGATCTCATGGTCTAAGGAAAAGATACTTGACATTGGAAAAGATCTAGCAAACGAAACTACACGATCTTTTATGCTATGCTTAGGATTGGGTCTTGTCCATCACATCATTCTCCTAATGATGTGATCCCGTTATCAATGACATCCAATGTCCATAGTCAGGAAACCATGACTATCTGTTGATCAACGAGCTAGTCAACTAGAGGCTTACTAGGGACACGTGGTGGTCTATGTATTCACACATGTATTACGATTTCCGGACAATACAATTATAGCATGAATAACAGACAATTACCATGAACAAAGAAATATAATAATAACCATTTATTATTGCCTCTAGGGCATATTTCCAACAGTTTGCCCAGTGTTCCTCCGAACCACAAGTGAAGCAGTCATTTCTCCTTTTGTCTTTCTTCTTACCCTTGTTAATGGCCGACGCTGGCAGCACCATTCAAACATATAGTCCGGTGGCTCAAGGTGACGACGAATGATTAGAGAACCATTCGATGTATTGTGCATGATGAAGTATTATGGAGGACACAAACCATCTGACATTTTGTGCAGTTCCACTAAAATCAAGCTGAGCATCCCTGTGGATATCATATTTATATGCTGCAAGAAAACAAAGACACAGCAGCACACACATGAATATTGGCCCCAGTGTCAACCCACCAATCGGTGGACTAACAAACTGAAAGTACGGTAAATAGATTACCATACCCAGATGCCCCATCATTGCTGCTTAGAATGACATTGACAGATTTGGAGTCCTGTCCTGGCTTCTTGTACTTGTTTGGGCACTTTTTTCCCAGTGCACTCCATGTGTTGTAGAGTTTCCTGCTCTCTGCAGACTAGTCATGTCACCAGCGTCCACTAATACTCTGTAAAGCTTCTCGATCATTCCTTGTGTAATGTAGCGCATATAGTGACTGCTTCTTTCTGCAAAGTGGTAAGACCAACTGGACATACTAATGTAGCAGTTTGCCTTAGACACATTAGCTCCTTTTGTGCAGTTCAACTAAAATCAAAGTCGGAATAAAACCGAGGTTTAATTTTGATATCCCTGTAAGCAACAATAGGTATAAGGGAAACAATTACTAAGAAATAACGGTTGATGACTTGTACTCCCAGAAGAAAAACATCTACTGATCTACCTTATCTTAATGGGAAACAAAGCAGGAGAGTAGCATCTCTCAATCAGTGTGATTCATTCATATTAACTGAGACATTATCTTAACAATCCCTTGTTTCAACATGTATAAAGAACGACAAAGCAGAAAAGTACCATTCCTAAAACAATGCAACTGATTCATTTTAACGGAGACATTATCTTAACAATACCTTGGTTAAACATGTAGAAAGAACTACAAAGCAGGATAGTACCATTTGTAATACAATGTAACTGATATATAATAACAAAGACATTATCTGAACAATACATTTCTTAAACATGTACTTCGGCCGATCCCTAACAGAAATGGTACTCCCGCCGATCCCTAACAAGTGTTGCAATTTTGAACTCATATTCCGTAGTTAATTCTGAGGAAAGTCGGTACTGACCTTTCAAGACCAAGATTTGAAACAACTCGTAAGGAAGACCTAAAAGAGATCTCAACACATATATGGAAATCCGGTCTCCTTTTGTGCAGTTCCACCAAAATTAAGCGAAGCAAAATGTTGCAATAGCAACAAGTTGAATAGATATCCCTGTTTTAACAAAGGCAAAAAAGGAATTAATTACTGGCCAATAAAGGAGGATGAAACATGCGGCCACAAAAATGGTAATCCCGCCAAAACAAGTGTTGCAGTTTTGAACTAAGATTCAGTAGTTAATTCTGAGAGTGGCATTGCTTAATTTTACCAGCGGCATTAGATTAACAAAAATCATAAACAGTTCCACGGGAGAGTGGGTGCAACAACAACATGTGCTTCCATCTACTTATAAAGGAGGTGATGCAGAGTTTGTTGTAACAAAGCAACAAGCATCATGTCTGGGTGGTCCCATTTTTGTTCACTACTTAATGGGAAAAGAGAGCAATACAATAGCTTCAATTCAACATTTATTTAAAACAGTACCAATACAAGTAGCACAACATCTCAAAACACACTGCATGATCATGTGGATGAAGGCAAGTACCAACCTGTCATGACGCACACAAGATCACGTACGAATCTGCCAACATGAATAGGAAATCCAATCTCGCTTTGTGTGGTTGCACTGAAATCAAGCAAAGTCGCCGGTGTGACATTTATTTGCTATAACAACAAGTTGAATAGATATCCCTGATTTAACAGAGGCAAAAAAGGAAATAATTACTGCCAATAAAGGAGGATGAAACATGCGGCCACAAAAAGAAGCATCTACCTTATCTTGATGGAAAACAAAGTATAGGACAGTAGAATTTGTAAAATGGTTGCATTGATTCATATTCTAACATATAAGGTGGCTGGGCGACCCTCCCTCGCGACGGTCCCTCGATTTTGCATCATTGCTTGCCGTTCGATTGGGCCTGGTCAGGTCAACGCTGCTCCACCACCATTTGATTTTGACTGTGTTTTTTGACTGAATGTTGCTTCGTGTTGGGCGATGACTCGTGGGCTCGACGAGGCATTCGATTGGCTAGGTTAGATTTCATTGGGTGAACCATTCCTGCTGAGCCGCGCATCTCGTCGCGCGCAGACCGCGTCATGCGTCATGGGAGCGGTTGGAGGGGTTGGCAGGCGCTTGTGCACCCGCGCCTGTGCTGTACCTATGTCGAGTGGACCGGTGCTGGTGTTGGTCCTGCTTGCCAGTTGCACGGATGTATGTCCCGCGGTGTAGGTTGTAGGCTAGAGTTTCTCGGGTCAACTGCTCTTGGCGGGGCGCTTCTGGGGCACTGTCCGCATCGTGCGTCGTGGCAGGCCCCTCCGCGTCGTTGTTTGCGTCGGAGAAAGGGGTTGGATGATGGAGGCACACCCGCCAGCTCTTTCCACCTTATGACCTGTAGTCCTGGTTCGTTTGTGGTCCTACATGTCCGTGGGTGGTGTTCATTTGTACCGTGTCCAGTCGCTTCTTCCGGGGTTCGGCGGAGTTGTTGGGTTGCACTGTGGGTTGCATGGTGCCGCTGTCTCCTCGGCTGTGTTTTTCCTTTTGACCGGCCTCCTCAATTGTTTTAATAAGGGAGAGAGAGGTGGTGTATTGACGGATGTACACCCACCCCCGCGTTTTCACACAATGACGGATGGACCAGGTTGGGGCATGGGCCACACTTTCATGAGGTGGGTTATCGCTTATGCTTTTCCCTCGCCTCGTCTCTCCACACACAGTCGGCCCGTGAAATATGGGACATGCAAGGCATGCAAGCGCCACGGCAGGCCCCGTGTACGATGCGTGAGAGCGCTGTGCGTTGGACCTGCGGGTGTGTGTCTGTCGACATGATGATGGAAGGTGCGCGTGCACGATGCGTGTGTCGGGTCCAACTCCCCTCTCTGCTCGTGGGTCCGACTGGTCCCAACGGACCATGTGTTCTTTGTAATGCCCAGGCGGATCCCGATCTAGAATTGGGGATGAGGGAGGAGAGAGAGCAGAGTAGGTGAGAGGCTTGGAGAAGGGGAAAGGAAGACTCGGTCAACACTCGCTACCTCTTTCGTCTTGTGAGCCGTACATATGTAGCTGCCCCACTGGGCCACCCTTACAAGGCCGCAGCCCAATCACAAACCCACACACGCACTCGACCCAAGCCCAACAGTGGGTTGCAGGTTCAGATAACTGAACTGCACTTGGTTAGTCCGCTGCAGGTGCATTAGCAGCATCTGCAGGCGTGACATTGCCTCCCTCTTGCTATGCAGACTCTTCCCAGATGCAAGCGGATGGGTACCGATGACGAAGGATGTCGTAGTCTTCCCAGGTTGTAGCCGATGGTGGCATGTTTGCCCATTGAACTTGCAGTTGCACCACCGGGGCATCCCCTTTCTTCATCATGCGCCGTTGTAGAATTGCCACTGGTTCGGTTTGCTCTTCGGCGAGGTCCGGTACTCGTGGCAGTTCAGAGAACACCGGAGTATAGTCAGGAGTAAACGACTTCAATTGAGAGACGTGGAATACCGGGTGGATGCTGCTGTTTGGGGGAAGTTGTAGTCGATACGCCAGCGTGCCAATGCGTTCTATCACTAGGAAGGGACCGAAGAACTTGTAGGCGAGCTTCTTGCAGGGGCGATTAGCGACAAAGGACTGTGCATATGGCTGCAGCTTGAGAAGGACTTGTTCGCCAACGTCGAAGGCTCGTTCTGCTCGGTGTCGATCCGCTTGTTTCTTGAAGCGAGCTTGGGCACGCGCCAGCTGTGCGCGCAGCAGGTCCGTGTGTGCAGTCCAGTCCAGGTCACCGGACGCCGCGTCGCTGGGGAGCGCGGCGCTCAGGTGTGGTAAACCCCCCAGGTTGGCCTCTCTGCCGTACAGCGCCTTGAAGGGAGAGCAATTCAGGGAGGCGTGATGTGCCGAATTGTACCAGAACTCCGCCGCCGCTAGCCACTTGCGCCATTGCCGCGGCGTGTCGTGGACTGCACACCGCAGGTACATCTCCAGGCACTGATTGACGCGCTCGGTTTGGCCGTCCGTCTGGGGTGGTACGCGGTGGAGTAGAGTAGTTTGGTTCCAGCGGCGGCGAGAAATTCGCGCCACATTGCGCTCGTGAAGATCTTGTCGCGGTCGGAGATGATCGAATGTGGGACGCCATGGAGCTTGATGATGTGCTCCCAGAAGGTGCGAGCGACCTGAACGGCGGTGAAGGGATACGAAGCGGCACGAAGTGCGCGTACTTGGTCAGCCGATCGACGACGACCATGATTGCGT
This sequence comes from Triticum aestivum, assembly GCF_018294505.1. Classification (NCBI taxonomy): domain Eukaryota; kingdom Viridiplantae; phylum Streptophyta; class Magnoliopsida; order Poales; family Poaceae; genus Triticum; species Triticum aestivum. Next base: position 376,250,364 of record NC_057805.1, read on the forward strand.
CAGAGCCTTCAGACTTCGGCAGCCGTTCCACGAAATCCATGGTCAGCTCCTGCCATGGTTCCGTGGGGATTGGAAGGGATTGGAGCTTGCCGGCGGGGTGCATGTGCTCGTGCTTGGCGTGTTGGCACACGGCGCACTGCCGGACGAAATCTTCCACGGCACGCTTCAGCCCGGGCCAGGCGAACAGATTGTGGACGCGGTGGTAGGTGGCCGTGGCACCGGAGTGACCACCCACTGCACTGTGATGGAGCGCGGCGATGAGTTTGGTCTGCAACGCAGAGTTTGCGCCAATCCAGAGCCAGCCGCGTTGCCTGATGACGCCGTTCTGCAATGTGCGTCCTTGGTCGTCGGTGGTGGTGACCGCGAGCTTGGCCAGCAGGTCTTGCGCGTCAGGATCAGTTTCGTAGGAGTTGGCCACCTCCTGGAGCCATTGGGGCTGGCACACAGAGAGAGAGAGCGTCGAGCGTGAGAAGATGGCCGACGCGGGACAGCGCGTCCGCTGCTCCATTGTCGACGCCTTTCTTGTAGCGGAAGGAGAACTGTAGACCCACCAGCTTGGACATGGCTTTCCGCTGGAGGTCCGTAGCCAGCTGCTGATCTGTAAGCGCACACAAGCTCTTGTGGTCGGTGACGATCTCGAACGGAGCGCGCTGCAAGTACGGCTGCCACTTGTCGATCGCCATCATCACCGCCAAGAACTCCTTTTCGTAGGTGGACAGCTTTTGATTCTTGACGCCCAATGCCTTGCTGAGGTATGCGACGGGGTGGCTGTTCTGTGTGAGCACCGCCCCCACGCCGGTGCCGCACGCATCGGTCTCGACCGCGAACGGCTTAGCGAAGTCGGGGAGTGCCAGCACGGGCGTGCTCACCATGGCTTGCTTCAGCAGCTCGAATGCTTGTTGCGCCTTGTCATTCCAGGCGAAACCTTTCTTCGTCAGGAGCTGGGTCAGCGGCTTCGCTATGATCCTGTAGTGGGGGACAAATTTGCGGTAGTAGCCGGTCAGGCCGAGGAAGCCGCGGAGCTCGGTGGCCGTCGTGGGCACGGGCCAGGCCTGCATGGCGCTGGTCTTGGTCGTGTCGGTGGCGACCCCGTCCTTGGAGATCACGTGCCCCAAGTACTCGATGCTGGTTTGCGCGAACGAGCACTTGGATTCCTTGGCGAAAAGCTGGTGTTCGCGGAGCAGTTGCAACATGAGCCGCAGGTGCTCCTCATGTTCCTGCAAGTCAGTGCTGAAGACAAGAATATCATCAAGAAATATGATGATAAACTTACGAACGTATCGCCCGAAGACAGTGTTCATGACGCACTGAAAAGTTGCAGGGGCGTTGCACAGACCAAATGGCATCACTCTGAAGTGGTAGAGCCCGTGGTGAGTTTTGAAAGCGGTCTTCTCTTCATCCTCCTCGCGCATACGGATCTGATGATATCCAGCACTTAGATCGATCTTGGAGAAATAGGTGGCACCGGCCAGTTCGTCCAGCAGCTCGTCCACGACCAGCAGAGGAAATTTGTTTTTGACAGTTGCAGTATTCAGTCGTCTGAAATCAACACAAAATCTCTAGCTACCGTCTTTTTTCTTTACCAACAGAACCGGTGCAGCGTAGGGGCTCATGCTGTGCGCAATGACGCCAGTTTTTAGCATGTCTTGCACCTACTTCTCAATCTCGTCCTTCTGAGCAGGTGAGTAGCGATATGGCTTGGTATTGATAGGAACAGTGCCTGGTTCAAGGTGAATACCATGGTCATACTGTCGACGAGGCGGTAACGTGGTGGGTTCGGCGAACACATCCTTGTATTCGGATAGCACTTTCTGAATATTTGGTGGAATTGGTTCGGGGACTGCTTTATCTGCCCACTCAACTGTAACCAGGGCTGCAGTCCAGATGTCGTTGGCCACTTCCATGCGACGAAGTTCATATGCATCCAATTCTGTGATTGGTGGAAGATCTGAGGTTCTAACGCCCTGAAGGTGTACTGTCTTCCCTTCAGTTTGGGACGTGATCGTCTTCAGTTGCCAATGGCAATTCATGGGACTGTGTGAGGCCAACCAATCCATGCCGAGGACTCCATCGTCTGCTCCCAGTGGCAGTACTCTGAAATCCGTGTGAAACGTGTGTCCAGGTACCTGCCATCCCAGTTGCCGAACGATCTTGTTGCAGTGTAGCCGGTGCCCATTTGCCACTCGAACTGACACTGGTGGTAAGGCCTCTGTTTTTGCTGACACGCGCTGCACAAAGGAATCGTTGATGAAACTATGTGAGCTACCCGGATCCACTAACAACAGCATGTACTGATCTCCCACTTGTGCGCGCAGGCGAATGGTAGATGGGGCTTCTTCTCCTGAAACTGCATGTTGCGAAATTGCACAGCATTCAGGCTCGTGGGTGACAGGCGGGTCCAAGAGTTGCAGAGCATGCACTGTGTCGTCCGATAGAATCTCTCCAAAATCCCCTACTTCTATCATCAGTATTTGACCAGTGCGCTTGCATTGATGCTCGCGTGAATACTTGTCTCCACAGCGGAAACAGAGACCGTTGGCTCTTCTGAATTCTTTGAGTTGCCGTTCTCGAGCGTACTCGTCGCCTCCTGGACGAGGAGCGGCTGCGCGAGCCTGTGTAGCTGCTGCAGGTGCTGCTGGAGGTGGTCGCCCCACAGGAACGATGCGGCTGTGTGGTGCTCTTTGTTTTTCCAGCTCTTCCTCTTGAATGCATGCAAACACAGCAGATCGGGTAATGCTGGTTGGGGCTTGTAACCTGACGCCCAACCGCAGTTCATCCTTCAGTCCCAACAGAAACTGAGATATGAAGAATTGGGTGCTCAGTGTTGGATCCAAGGAAAGCAGATGATAAATTGAGGTTTCGAACTGTTGACGGTACTCCTGAACACTGCCAGTCTGACGCAGTTGAACGAGGTGATGCATCTGTGCCTCAAACTCTTCGGGGCCAAATTCTGCTTCGCAGCGGTTCTGAATGCTGCCCATGACATAGCGGCGTGTCTGGGCAGAGGGTTTGGACGGCGCCGTGGTCGTGCTCCGAATCGAGGCGAACCCCGAGTAGGATTTGTAGCGAGCTCGCCGGGGCGGCTCGCACCTAGCTCGGTGGATGTTACCACTCGATCTGGAGGATTAGCGAGCAGCGGCGGCCGATCGGAGAAAAATTTCTAATGGATTTGTGGAGGCTCTGAGTACCACTGTAATGCCCAGGCGGATCCCGATCTAGAATTGGGGATGAGGGAGGAGAGAGAGTAGAGTAGGTGAGAGGCTTGGAGAAGGGGAAAGGAAGACTTGATCAACACTCGCTGCCTCTTTCGTCTTGTGAGCCGTACATATGTAGCTGCCCCACTGGGCCACCCTTACAAGGCCGCAGCCCAATCACAAACCCACACACACTCGACCCAAGCGCAACAGTGGGTTGCAGGTTTAGATAACTGAACTGCACTTGGTTAGTCCGCTGCAGGTGCATTAGCAGCATCTGCAGGCGTGACATTCTTCTCATGTTAGTGGGACTGTGGGGAATCATGTGGCCGTTGAATGTCGCTGGTTGCTGGGGAGAGAACACTTTTGCCTTCATATCTTTGCTCTGCTCCTGCTTTAGCTTTCCCTCCCTTTAGCTTTTGGTTCGGCTGTTTTCTCCACTTTCTTCATTTTCTTCTTTCTCTGCTCTCCGCTGCTATGACAGTCTCTCCTTCCTCACCGGTGTTTCGCTAGGCGCGCCGTTGTTTCTTTAGGCTCTACTGCGATGGCGCTGCTACACTGATTCAATTCATGTGGTTGAGCCGTTGAGATCGGATCCTTTTCCACTTCCTCATTGTCTTCTTCGTCGTGTTCTTCCTTTGCCTTGCTAACTATGTTTTGCTCGTCCACAGGTTTACTTTGTTGCTCTTCTAATATGCGTTGCCATTTCTGCGGTTCCTACGTTTTACGTTCAGGTGTGCTGCATGTTCCCATGCTTGCCTTCAAGATGTTCAATAAAATCCATATGTAGTCAGAATCTCTTTGTCTTTTGGTTTATATTGTTGCTGCTAGGAACTGGTCGTTTTGTTCTTACTGCTGCTAGGAATTTATAACTTTATATGAGGATCATCGTTGCCCTGCTTGAATAGCAGGTCGTATTGGGTTGTTGTCATGCCATTCGTTTGTGGCTGCGTGCTCTGGACTTCTGTTGTTGCTCTCATGTGTTCGAATGTCTAGCTTTGGTCATATGGTGTGCACTCTGTATAGATAATCAAATCAAAGGTTGCTAGGAATTTTGAAAGGCTCCTACGTTTGTGCTGCTTATATAAGCAGCTAATATGACTAAAGTTGAAGTTTGAAAGGCCCCCCAGATTTGTGATACATGCACCACATGGATGAATTAATTTTTTTAGTTCCTGTGTGTTTTATCTGTCCCTGGATTATTCTATGTCATCTCGCAATTTATTCTCTAATCAGAATTTTAAAATGTTAACCGTTTCATTATTTGTTTCTTGCTTGGTCAATGCATAATATGCAAACTTGAGGGATTACACTAGGTGTGCATGCAAGACCTGATAGTAGTAAACTGTTTAGTGGAATGCATGTGCCCTGATTTATTGTTTTGTTTTGTTTTGCAAGGTACACGATCTTGGAGGTTGCTGCTTCTTTGTTCTGTTCATTGGGATTTCTGCTTCTTTGTTCTGTTGATGAAGGTTTCTCCCTTCCCTTATTTTATAGCTGTTGCATTTGTTTTGTGATCTATTTACTGTTATTATTCTTGGCAAAGCTTTTAGTCCATCTATGTTTTTAGTTTGAGTCTCGGAGGAACGTCTACACCTACCTGTCCATCAGATTTTATACATGTTAGGTTGCCCTGAAGCCAAAACAATTGGTGCATTGCAAGTTAGTTGTTACCAACTTCTAAAAAACAAAAATAAGTTCTCCTATTTTTTGGAGAACCTTAGTGTAGAGGCAGTGCCTCTAACCACATCTGGTATTCATGGATCGCTACATGTTAAGGTAAATATGCATGTACATAAAGTATTTTTGGTTTATATAATTTTGTAGTTACAAATGTGCATCTTAATTCATCATTGTAGTAGTGTTTGCAGTTCTGAGAAAGAAAAGAAAAGGAATAAGTTGCGGAAGGTTTTGTGCAAACTTTTTTCCCTAGCTTATGAAGATTTTGGTCTTCTGATTTTGATTGCATGATTTATGGTTAATACATGCTTTTGATAATTTATTTCTTTATTAGTTGATCATGTCCTATTAGATGTGTTCAGTACGTCTCTTGGTTAGTTTCCTAAGTCTACTATCAATGATACGTATTTTGGTGCTAATTTGAGAAGTGGTGTTTTATCTATGACATGCACCTTGCCTTCATTTTTTAAGTTTGCATATTCTACGTGTGAGTTGTTTACATTTTCCATATGTGTGTCCGTGCTCATGGTGCTGCCTACATGTGATGGCATTTGATTTCACTTTGATTATATTTCCCAGCATATCCTTTATTAGGTAGAGCTACTGGTGAATCTGGATGTTGTGGACAATGTTGGATTTCAACCCCATCATGTAATTACTAGGTATGGAGGCAACGGTTCTATTTGGTTTTACTTTGATTCTAGCAGGAGTGTATATCAACCCGTGAACTCTAAAGCCTCAAGCGCCAATTGGCTATGAAACATACCCAACAATCCTTGACAGGGGGTGACTTCAGCATGGGCACATCAGGAAATTTGCAGGGTTTGATTGTCTAACATATTTGCGAAGCAAAATTTAGTCGCATATAATAGCCTAGATGGTTTAAGATATTACGAGCATTAATCAACAGTGTGGGTCAGTGGATGTCCATGTTGAAACAAAGCAGTGGAATTGATAATTCCCTGTATTAGTAGTCATTCCCATATTTCTCGGTTTCTTTCCTTGCTATTCCCATGTTTACTGGAGTTCCTCTCCGAGAGTGTATGTTGAGGTTGTATCATGTAGTTTTAGGCGATGGACGCGACACATGTGGAGGCTGTGAGCGCTATGAATGGCATTGGTCTTGTCAAACTTATGGGCAGGAGCACGTGCCACATTGCTCTTCATGCCACCCTGAGCAGCTGAGATGTTGACTGTTGTTTGATTCCTGAGATTGATTTTGACGTAGAAGGGAAGGGAGGCATGTTTGAGTTCCTGTATGAAAGGATGAAGAAGAGGCATGCTATCTGTTCTTGCTGAAGGCGCTGGTCAGGAGACTGATGACCAGAAGCTAGAGCAGGATGAGTCTCGCGACATGTTGTTCCTTACGTTGGCCAATCTTCCATTCTATAAAGTTTATTACATATTTAATGCAACTCTCCTACATGGTTAAAAAACTAATTTAAACGTTTTGTTTCTTTAACGGTTACTCATTTCTCTTACCGTTGTATCAAATCAACTGTATTTTTTTAGATGGCCGCTTGTTTTTTCCATGGGCTCATTTTCCACGAGAATGAGATGTGGGATAAACTACTATGACATGTTTGGTTCCGTTCAACCCATTTATTAGCTAACTAATTTTGGCTGTTGTTGCACATAATACAATTGTACTCTGCTGTTTGCCAACTTGCCTTTTATGTCAGCTTAACTCTCTATAATCAATTAAACTTTTACGTAAAAGGCCAAGTTTTCCTATATGTACTTGCTCAAACACAAAGTTACTTTAAAAATACAAATATTTCCAACGAGCACATGGTTTTAAATGGGAGTTTGAACCTTTTGATCCAAGTTTAGAGAATGAACGACACCTGCCTATTGTTTCCATTAGAACAAGGACCAGGAATAACCTCAAAATGCAAATGATAAAGATAATAATGTTGTTACAAGTATCATATCCTAAGTGGCCGATAAAATCTATTTGGACAAAGAAAGACAAACCGCTGTGGTTATACATGCTATTAGATAGTATACATATATTTTTTTAGCACCAGAGTATGTATTTTTATAGATTTTTTAAACGCGTGCAAGAATATGTGTTTCTTTTCATATATAAGCATCTAAATTCTTCGCGTGCATATTTGCCTAGAAAAAAATATTACAAAAAAGATACACATATTTCCAACATGGCATGGTTTTAAAGGGGACCATATACCACCAAATTAAAATGCGTGTGTATATATATATATCTAAGTGTGCACAACAAGACACCATTTTTATCATATGTACTTAACTAAAACATATATTTTGTTTTAAATGGGTCTCAGTACTATCAAATTAAAATGTGTATATATATTTCTAAATCGTGAACCCTTAAACCATGTATATTATTTTCATTGCGAACATGGATTTAGCGTGCCTCTGCGCCATTTGGCGCAACGGGTCCACTAGTTAACAGAGAAATTCTCTTAAAACGGTTCAGTAGCTAATTCTGAGAGTGGCATTGCTTAATTTTACCATCAGCATTAGATTAAGAAAAAGCATAAACAGTTCCAGGGGAGAGTGGGCGCAACAACACCATGTGCTTCCATCTACTTATAAAGGGGGTGATGCAGAGTTTGTTGTAACAAAGCAAGAAGCATCATGTCTGGGTTGGTACCATTTTTGTTCACTACTTAATGGGAAAAGAGAGCAATACAATAGCTTCAATTCAACATTTATTTAAAACAATACTAATACAAGTAGCACAACATCTCAAAACACACTGCACGATCATGTGGATGAAGGCAAGTACCAACATGTCATGACGCACACAAGATCACCTACGAATCTGCCAACACGTAGGAAATCCAATCTCGTTTTGTGCAGTTGCACTGAAATCAAGCAAAGTCGCCGGTGTGACGTTTAAGTTTGCTAGGCAACAAGTTGAATAGATATCCCTATTTTAATAGAGGCAAAAAAGGAAACAATTACTGGCCAATAAAGGAGGATGAAACAAACGGCGACAAAAAGATGCATCTAACTTATCTTGATGGCAAACAAAGTAGGACAGTAGCATATCTAAAACGGTTGCATTGATTCATATTAACAGAGACATTCTCTTAAAACAACATTCGTTAAGAATGTAATTTACTTTTAATAGTGGCATTGCTTCAATTTTCCAGCACTATTCTTAGATTAACAATAGGAAAATAGTTGTATGGGACATGACATGGGACATGGGACATGCCAACACCATGTGCGTCCACACGTATAAATGGGTGATGCAGAGTATGTAGCCAACCAGCATATCTGCGTTGGTCCCATATTTGTTCTCTTTGAAACTTTTTCCTATGTGAGGGCAGCAAATCTAGTGCTGCACAAACTACCCGACCCCCCAGTTTCTTTCCCTTTTCAACAAAGAGATCGGTTCTTTACAGATGTGTGTACTGGGTTACCCCCTTTTTCCCTTTTCGACCAACAAAGTGGCTGGATAGCTAGTCTATACTACTTTCCCTCCCTCCTTTCCTCATTGAACCATGTCCTAGATTCATGCTCCACCCCACCGCACCCTTCTTTCCTCTTTGAACCAAGACCTAGATTCGACTACAACATCGAAAAAGATCCGCATGCAGCTAGAACAATGACGGTTTCAAAGAAACTTATACCTTAGGGTCGTCGAGATGTTGTGACACCCAAAAAAAATTTGACCTTGTTTTATTTATTAAAATTTTGCCAGGAAATAAAAACTTTTCCATTTGTCAAGATTTACCCTTTTATTATTTTGGATTTTTGCCCCTAATGGAAAACTTTCCAAAAGTTTTATTGGACTTATATGTTTTTTATAAAAACAATTCCATATCAGTGGATTTATCTGCATAATTAATTTCCAGGAGCTTTAATGCCTTTAAAATGATCTTTCATAATTTTGGAGCCCCTTTTTGCACTGCAAACTTTTGATAAATGCCTCCAAAATTTTCACCAAAATTTGGGGATGTCATGTGATGTCTCCACATCACTTTTATGCAGAAATACCTTTTGGCCATTGGAGATTTTGAGCTCTACACCAACTTTTCCAATCTGGTCCAGTAGGCACTTTTGCACTACAACCCATTTAAATATTTCTTTAAAAATTCTTCCAAGTGTTTGGAGATGTCAGTGGATGCATACAATTCAACTCTATGCAAAAACCCAGTGATGATCTTTGAAAAATTTGAGTGAATCAACCTCTTTTTCATTCTGGTCCAGTTTGGTGTTTTGAACTGCAACCCTACTTTATTTTGCTCTAGTGACCCTGAGCTTTTTCCTACTTGTAGCCCCTCCTTCAAAACCCTTAAGTCCAGATGAGTGGACTCATTAGAGGTTTTTAAGTGCATGCTTTAAACCTTGGTTCTTTCTGTCCAAAACTGGAATTTTGCAAAACTTGCACTAACAAGTTTCTGGTTTTGCCCAAGTGATCTTACCACCATCTCCTGCATCTAAAGAGACCCTGATCTGGAGATTTTGGCCACTCCAAGAGTTGCCTAAGTGCACTTGGCATTCTGTCGAACACCTGGTATGCACAGTCTGTTTTGGCATGAGTTCCTTGTTTGCACTGTGAACTTGCTCCAATGACCCAGCAACCATGTCCACTGAGCGCCTTGCTACCCCTACCTCCATCCTGTGCAGTGCCAGCTCCACCCTCGCGCTCTAGACCGCATTGGCATTTCGTCGAGCAGGTGCCGTGCGTGCTCTGGGCGCGCCCAGAGCGCACGTTTTGCACGCGTGCGCACTGAGCCGACACGCCGCACTGCCGCACTCGACGCGACCCGTCCCTGGCCCCTTCTGCATCGCTGAACCGCGCACTAGCCCGCTCCCTGCTCCACGGCATCTCTGGCGCCCTGCAGCGCCGCTGGCAGCGCCCTTGGCGGCACGCCGGCGTCAGCAGCGGCCTCTGCCATGTTCGGCACCGCCCAAACCACACCAGCGCGCCAGCTGCCCCTGTGAATAGCTCGTGCTTATCCTCATGCTCGTCGGCACGCGTTCGTCGCCGCCACGGCGCCCTGCAGCTACTGAAATGGCTGTCGCAGGCGATCTTATCTGCAGCCGCCGCGGTCCAACCTCGAGCGCCTATATAAAGGGGTCCCCGAGCTCGTTCAAGGCTTCAGGCGACATCAGATCCTCCCCGTATAGCTTCCCACGCAGTGGATCGACCCGTAGTGGCCATCTTCCTCAACTCCGGCCAGTTCGGCCGCCGCCAAGCTCCGGTGCGATTCGTCGCGACCAGCCGCTCTTTCGCCCAACCAGCACCACCAGTAGTTTCCCCTAGTCCTTGCGGAGCTGCCCAACTACCCAACCTCGATCGGAGACCACCAGAGCCCCAAAAGCACTTCGCCACCGTAGCCCCCTCCGCCGCGGAGCTCGCCGCCGGCGACTCCTCCCACCTCCGACGGCCCAACGACCACCCAGAGGACCGCCTCGGTCTGGCCGTTCCATCCCCGCTCTTGGATGCCCGTATGGCGCTGCCGTTCGTCGACGGCGATCACCGAAGCCCCGCTCCCGTCGGGTAGAAGAGAGGAGAAGGAGGGAAGAACGGTCAAACCTGACCAGTGGGCCCTCTGGACCCACTGTCAGTGACCCGCGCGTCCGCCCTCTCTGGTTAAGTGGTGGCGCAAAACCCCGCGTAGGTTTCCTCTGCTACGAAAGCGTATTTCCCCTCGAAACGTATTCTTTTCTGGTTTTATTTAAAAACTGAGATTTGACCAAACTTTGACTGGCTATAACTTTTAAAATAAAACTCCAAATGAGTTGATTCTTTTTCCTACCTCTCTCAAATTTCATCTAGTTTATTTTAAGATTTATTTCAAAAATATTTGAGACAACTTTTGTACTGTGTTTGAAATATTTGTTATTTGGATATTTTGCAAAATAGGATTTTGGAGAAAAGGGAAAGCTTCCAAAAAGTGCATCCCTTGCATACTCTTGAAGGCAAGCATTTCTGAACTCTGGCATAATATTTTTGGGTGGTGTTTTGATACGGTTTCGACACCACTTTGACGTGGAGTGTATGCTATTATATGTGACGGTAAGATCATTCGCATGAATGCTTTTGGAGATATCTTGTGGTCAGCAATGGATACGCTAGTGTTTTGGACCATCCTCGTGAGCCCCTCATGCATACCGGAAGGTAGCCGGGAAAGTCGTGGTCTTGGGTAGACACGAGCTTGTCCCTAGTCCCTCGTCGAGACGAGTATGTCCGGTATGGCATGGTGAGGCTTAATGAGTGGTGATTTATTCCACTAGTGGTAATATTGTTGGAGGATACTTGGACCACCTGAGTCGGTCGTAGGTCGAGTGTTGGTCAGTAGCTTCCCTATTTGTTGGTACCACCACTTGTCCCTGTCGCAGACAGGGTATGGTTCAGTAAGTTGTCAACCCCTTACCAAAGCACACACCGTACAGAGAGGCCATAGTGGAAGATACCAGAGGCCTCCGGTAGGCATGCCACTTGGTCCGGGGGCATGGGTGTTTTCCGGTTGGGATCGAGAGGGGGGCACCCCCTTAGAGCGCGCGAATAGAAATTTGATCCCATGCTACGTCGAGGTTATAGCCTCCCCACTTAGAGTTTTTCTTGGCAGGTGTCGTGGGTGATTCCAGACATCGGTGAGTTAAGCTGGTGTGTGCAGGCCAGGCGTGTTTTCAATTAAAAGAACGTAGGAGGAATTAGTCCCGATGGACTAAATAAATCCGTTACTCGTGGGAAAATAGTACTCCCTCTGCAGAGGATATATCCTGTTGGATAGCCATATTCTTGAGTAAGGACCACAGTCTGAGTTGAATCTGGTAATGGTATTCGGATGGAGAACGATTTAATTAGAGCTCAGTGACGGTTTTCGGATGGAGACACGGCTAACTGGATCATAGTAACGGTATTCGGATGGAGAATGAATCAGCTAGAACTCAGTGACGGTCTTCTCACGAGTGGAAATACTCTGTCCCGAACAACGGTCGGTCGGTTTGGAAACCTCGACCTCCACGGATGGAGAAACGGCTAGACTAAATTTTATTTATGACCTATGACATCTGAGGATCATGTTGTAATTTTATTATTATTATGGACTAACCATTTACATTATATATTTTTGTTGAGTATCCCTAGGATGGTTCTACCTCCTATTCACTGTGATTATTCTTTTATAAGCCCTTTCTGTGGTGTCGCTCAGATGCCCGACTGCGGCATGCTTGTGGTTTATTTATTCCTTTATAAGCCCTTTATGTGATGTCGCTCAGACGTCCGACTGTGGCACGCACTGTCTATCTTTTTCTGTTATACGCCCTTTATGTGATGTCGCTCAGACGTCCGACTGTGGCACGCACTGTCTTTCTTTTTCTGTTATAAGCCCTTTATGTGGTGTCGCCCCGACGCCCGACTGCGGCATTATTATTCTTGCAGTTTCCTCTGGAGGAGTCATTCAGACCCTCGCTTGGCACCCAGTACTATTATTCTTGTAGTTTCCTCTCGAGGAGTCATTCAGACCCTCGTTTGGCACCTAGTACTTTACTTTGGATTATTTTGTTTTTACCACATGTGTGCATCATGGCTTTTCGCATATTTCATGACAGACATGTGATCACATAATAATCCGGAACGTGTTTGATATATTATACCCGTGTTCTTAATGTTTGCGAGTACATTCAAACGTACTCACTGGCTTGTCCCTGGCTATTGTCTTGGCCAGATTTTCGCGCATGGAGATAGGCATCGCGGTGACAGCCTCGGAACCTACGTGTTGACATTTGCAGCCTCGCGAAGATAGGAGTTATCCTGGTCAGCTGTTCTTGTGGGAAATGGAGTCCCATAGACGCAGATGTATCCAACCGCTTCCGCCCTCAACCATTAGAAACCAAATGTTGTACTCCTAGGCCACAATGGTCTTGTACTACATATTTTTGTACCTTGCTTGGAATTCTTGTATCAAGTTGGTGCCTCATCAGCTAACGGTAATCCTGGGGCTGGTGAGCACAAAGGCCGTTTTTCTGGGAAATTATTATCCCAAAAATCCGGTCGTGACAGATGTGGCAACGTGTGCGGCGGGAGGCTGGATCCGCCCACACTACGTACGGTAGCGAGGAAGAAGGGGTCGGTGGCCCTTCCGCACAGGCGCTGGGTGAAAGAGAAAAGCGTAGCCAGCAGTGCATTGCCTCCCTCGCCGAAGGCGATAGAGTGAACGCTGCACCTCCTCCCCTTCCCGGCGCGACGGGATCCGGACGCCTCCTTCACCAGCTGTGAGGGGGGGTGAGAGAGACAGAGGCCACAACACAGTCTTCTTTAGATCTGGTGAAGAGGATGAGAGATTGTGAATATAGCAAACCGTAGCAAAGGAACGCTGAGCCTCCAGCGTGTATATATCTGTAGTTCGGCGAGAGTGTGGAGAGTGCAAACCCTAGCGAACAAGCGCCGAGGCTCCAGCTTATATAGTGTAATACATATATACTGTATTACAGACTGAGCTCGGGTGCCTTAACTGCACCTGCCTTTGGCTGTATGACAGGTGGGCCAGCCACATTTTGGGCCCACCTGTCATACACCCAAAGGCAGGTGCACTAAGTCAATGAAGCTGCGTCCATATAGTACTCGTGTATACTACTAATATATAGCGGAGTGGTTTTCTTATTTTCTCCATAACAATCATTTTAAATTGTGTAAGTACGAAATGAAACTCTTTATTTAACGTACCAGTGAAGAAAACTACTACTTTCGATAACGATCCACGCGTCCTGGTCGCACTTCCTGTCCTTCACGTGCGGTACACTACCCTCCCTTAAGTGAACAACCACACATGCGCCAAATTATCGGAAACGTGTGAGAGTGTGTATAAATAAAGAATTTTAATTTAAATTATCGGAAAGGTTTGAGAGTACGTATAGTTTGCCCTCTCTCAATAATTATGGTTTGTTGTGTTCGGCCTAAACTTGGTCAAACTTTACAAAGTTTGACTTCAGTGAAATCTAATATGTAGAGTAAATAAAAATGGAGGGCTACTACGTCCATCTGGTTTTTTAGTCCACACCATTTTTTAATCAAAGTTAATAGCTGCACAAATAAAATTACAGCAGAGCTGAAGACAAAGTTGTGAGAAGGCTTAGAAATCAATACAAAACTTATGCTCGTAGTACCAACGTCGATCCTTCATCGAGGAAACATTTGGTTCATAGCCAATTGTGTGATAAAACTGCACCAACATGAAAGACGACTGCGTCTCCAACGCAACCAAGGTGAACTGATGCATCTTTGTGGGCAACAAGCAAAGAGCACTGATGGAAGACAGCTTGTTTTTCGTGGAAAGTCGATCAGCTTCACCAGCCGACGCAACCATGAGGCGCAACCATGAGCATCAATAGGTCATCGTGGTGATGCATCATCCATTTGGCATCAAGTTTGGGTGAGGAACCTATGAAGTTCGACAAATCCTCACCGTGGTCTGTTTCTTCTCATTAATCAAGCTCAAGGAAGGAAGAACAACGTGGCAGAGGACAGTGGGGTGGAACAACAATGGCCATCCAATTTTGTGCAGTTCCACTAAAATTGAGGAAGACATGCCTGGGTATGGAGATACGCATCGCTGTTTGCAAAAATATAAAAAAGGGATATAGTGTTGTTACTTTGTTTTGGCAGTGGTACAAGATTAACAACGACATCTCAATTGTCAATAAGAATTAATGAAAAGTACACCAACAAACAGAAGCATCATGATTATCTTGATGGGAACTAAACCAGGATACCCGATAAAAAAGCATTTCTTCATTTAACCAGTGATAGTATTAGATTAGCAGCAGCAATAGGAGCATATGGACAATGACCGCACAACCACCATGTACTTTTTGTCGAAACAACATGTATACCTCCACCGAGGCATAAATCAGGACAACTTTTCGAGTGGCATTTCCTCTATAATAGTAGGTGATGTTGGACCAGCCGACGAACCCTAGCTACTATACATGGGGAGCTGGGGAGTATTCGCTTAGAAGAAAACCCGCATGCAGCGACCTGGGGAGCTGGACCAGTACAAGAAGTTATACCTCAGGTGGGCAAGATGTCGCTTAGGCAGGAGGGCAGGATCTGCCCACACGACGACAGAAAACAAGGGCGCGGAGGACCTTCGTCCGCACTAGCGCCGGCTCCGAGAGGACGGTGCGCATCGGCTTCCTCCATCGCCGATGGCAACAACGTCAACGCTGCACCTCCTCACCTCCCGCAGCAGACGGAATTCGGCCGAATCTGTGACCACCGATGAGGAGAGAGATAGAGTGGACATTGTCATCTTGTTTTGATATGGAGAGGGTGAGAGAGCGAGATGCGAGAAACCCTATCAAACAAGAGGCTATATATACAATGGAGTAAAAAAATCTCTCCATAGCAGTGGTTTTAAATAGAATACGCGCGTTCCCGGAAAAAAGAAATGAAAACTGGCGGACAATTTGTTAACGTACCAAGAAAGAAAAATCGATCAAAAACATGCCCCCGCTTCCAGGTTGCGAGAGTCGTCGCGCACACACACATAGACATAGACATGCATCTGAGGATGGCTCGGTAAAACTGAATACAGATGGTTTCTTCTTGCCAGAGAACGGAACTGCTGGTACAGGCATGATACTAAGGGATCATGGGGGGTGCTATAATCTTCTCTTCATGTAGAAGCTTGTGTTATTGCGCGAACGCACTGGAAGCAGAATTGTTGGCCATCAAAGAGGGTTTGTCGCTTGCATTGCAGTGGAGTAATCTTTTTTTTGACCCACACACCATATTTCTATGGTAAATTATATTAATATAATAAAGTACGTGGGGAGTCTAAGCTCCAAATATCAATATCGAGACCGACTGCCTTGAAGCTACAAATATGGTGAGGATTAGGAATGAAGATCTTGATAGATCTCGGTTTGGTTTTTTGGTGTGTGAGATTAGATCGCTCATGGCACTCCGAAATACTTGTATTGCTCATGTTCGACGAAACAACAACATTGTCAGTCATACTTTAGCTCATTATGGTAGGACTAGTGGTCGTATCGCTGTTTGGCTAGGTTCAGGCCCTGATGACATTGTCGAACTTTGTAACTCCGAGTGTACCTTGGCTACGTGAGTAATACAAGTTTGTTCCCGCAAAAAAACAAAAAGACATAGACATGCATATCCGTGTTTACATAAAATTCCATCTCCATCTCCAATCATATTTGTCCAACTGGCACATTATTTACGTTGTTAATTATATACGCAGCAATATTAACGTACAACATCTCTTGTTTGCGAGCGTCCGGACCGTTGCCACACCCGCTCCTGACCAACCCGAACCCTCTTCATCACCCGTGCGTGCTTCCCGCCCGAAACGGTCAGTGCCGCATTCATGCTCGGCTAGAGTGGACGCGACCTCTTACTGGCGCCGACATTGAAGCGGCGCGTCGGTCGAGAGAGTGTCGCCCACGCCGCTTCCCAGTGCACGCGACTGCTCCGCGTTCAATGGTCGCATTAGCCGGCCACAACATGCATGTAAAAACTTCTTGGGAGTCCGTGCTACAGCTAGCTATCCTCCCCAACTCGTCAATCTCTTTTAGTAGTGCTAGTACTCCATGGCGCGATCCATCGACAAGCAGGCGGGAAAGTTATCGTATACTCGGTTTGCGGTGAGTGGCATGCCGAGCGACCATGTGGGGTCGAGCCGTGGAGGAGGGTATGACATGAACGCGACAGACGTGATTTAAACGTTGGTTTTGCTCGATGGCGCGATCCAACGAAACGAAACGTTAGTTTATCTCCGTTTCCATTTTTTCTCCGGAAAAACAGAAACTTTCCACTCCATTTTCATTCCTACTCCAAGGTTGCCCCGTTACAACATTCCATTAAATACAAAGGAAAACTAACACGCATGCTGATGCATCTCAATGATTCACAGATCATAGCCAATATTTACTTCACAACTAAAGACAAAAGTTGTGAGAGCGTGTACAAAAGAAAAACTACTAATGGGGTCACTACGACTTAAACCCTAAACCCTAAACAGGATTTAATTCCTGGCTAGGTAGAACCTGTCGAAGGAAAGACGGCTGGCACCCTCGGATCATATGATGCTTTTGTGCAGTTCCACTAAAATCGTGCTGAGCATCCCTGATGGCAAAGATATTGAAGAAGTGTGATTAGAATAATAGTACTGGCACTAGTTCATGAGACATAAACTCATCACAAATAGAAGCCGGTAGAAGTAGAGAAAGATCGACATGGAGACGGAGCTACGTGGGGAGCTGGGCAGTGGAGCAAGCCGGATCCAAAAGGAAGATGTACTACTTTGGACGTCGGGCTGTAGCTAGAAGGGCGGTTGGGATGCGGCATCAGCCCATACCGCGGGGACCCCCGATTGGACGCACCGATTGTGGGTTTTCTCCCTCGCCGATGTCGACCGTGTCTACGCAGAACATTGTTCCCTTCCCCCAGCGGCGGCATCGGGCCGGATATGTGAGCAGCGGTGTGGCCACCGTTGTTCTATGCTTGTGAAGAGAGCAACCCAAGCAAGCAGGCTTGTAGCTTAGGCTCTTGCTAGTGTATATATAGTGGTTTTATTTTTCTCTCCATATCAAACATTTTACATTGCGTATGTGTCATTGAAGAGTGAAATGATGGTTGCTTCTTCCTACTAACTTACTATGTGATTTGACTGCTCCTTAGTGGCCCCTACACGTACTCCCCCTACATGTATGACCGTTCCTGAGTCTCACTTGTAATTATCTCTATTTTCTTGCATGACACGTGAGTAGACATGATGCGCATAGAGGAATTTTGTTACTGCATGTTGTTACGTAGTACTGTACTACTAGTACCTACTCCCTCCTTCCGGTTCACTACTGGTACTCCCTCCGTCCTGGCTTATTGGTCCCCTTTGTACTCAATTCATGGGGTCGTTTTCCTTAAGAAATTGTCGTTACCAACGTATTAATATCGGGAATGCATGCGTGAACAACGAATGATTAAACCTTTCATGCAACGTTTTGACAAAGCATTGACTTATGAACATGTGAATGTAAGGGACTACAACCTCATGCATGCATGCAATAGTCACACGTACACATGGACGCAAAAGCGCGTGCGACGCCCTAATCCATGCATGTCCGAGCACACGACGGAACACACACGGTCACGCTCAAGTGCTCAACCTACACGTGCATGCACACACATACTTAGCCAGGGTGAGCTAGTGACCGAATAAACACCGAAAAATGTATATATTGAGCGTAATGAGCGTGGCCACCCTGTTCTTCTAAAACAATTGTGATAGGACGCATGCTCAAAATTTACTGACGGTTATAAGTGCGGCACTATTCCCGGAAGACGTAATGTGGGCACGTACGCCTTCTCGGCCGCGTACGTGGTGTTTGCACCATAGGGTGCACCGCAATAGGCAATGTTAGCACATGTCTTGTTCCAACAATCATGCGCGCTCGTTATTACCATCGCACACGCTTCTTTTAATTAGAATGTGTGTGCCCGGCTAGCGCGCACACGTTGATCTATCTAATTGTTTTAGTTTGTTGTGGCTAATCGCAAACAGTTCATCCATGTGAAGTGTATTGTCGGGGATATACCCCGCGGTGCAACCCGGCCGGATGTATGACCCGGATGGATCTTGGCGACTCACTGGTGATCCGCCCGGAGCATGGCGACTCACGGATAACCCGCCCGATCTTGGTGACTCATTAGTAACCCGGCGGGCGGGTCAGACGGTCGACAAGGCCCAAGGCCCAGTATGACGGCTTGTGTTATGGTGGGCCGGCTTAAGATGAAAGCATAAGGAATATTCCCTTACAAAGGAAGCAAGACTAGGACTCCACTTGTAATAGAGTAATCCTAATCCTACTAGGACTAGTCATGTAACCTGCCCCTTCAACATATATAAGGAGGGGCAGGGCACCCCAAGAGGAGGAACAATCTCTAGGGCTACACACAAAGGGGGAGCCGGCTTATGCGGCGACTCTCTCATGAGCATAATGAGATCTAGCCACAAGCAGCATGTAGGGCTATTACCGGATGATGTTTCTCGGGGCCCGAAGCTGTCTAAATCCTTGTCTTGTGTTGCGTCTCTCGATTCCGCTCAACCCCTCTCAAGCTACTACAAAGATGCGTTGGCCTCATGACTAAGTCCCCACACTAGGACATCTACCATGACAATTCCACGACAGTTGGCGCCCACCGTGGGGCATGCGCACGGTGGTGATGAGTTCTTGGAGGGATCTTTCACAAGGATCGAGAAGTTTGCGATGAAAAATAGCCTGTTTGGAATGATCTGTGTAAGGTTTTGCGTCCATTGTTTTTTAGATCTTTCCGATCACAAAACAACCGAAGGAAATCCACAGTTATTGGAAGCAATCCACTGTTATGCTCACACAAACGATGTATACTAGCACATCGACTAGTGCACGTCACGTCAAGAGAGAAAAGTCATAATTGGTGGCGATCAGGAAAGTGAATCGGGACAGCCATCACGTCAAGGCGTGTACTAATCCCAACACATGATCAAGGACTACTACAAATACAGGATCAGATCAACATGGTCTCCAGACCAGCGACGACCCAGACACGGATTGATCAAACCAACCACGATGTGGAGGAAGATCCGAATTGGACTCGGATTCTGACATCTCCACGGTCTCCGTCTCTACAGCAGCTGCGCCTCGACCCACTCGGCTCGTCCGCGTCGTCAACCCGCCGATGCACGCTAGCGGTTGGACTTCAGCGCTGGCTCGCCCACGGCCCGTGGCTCATCTCTGCTTCCGCTGTTCAAGTCATTGCGCTGCCGCGTTGCCGAGTCGCCATCATCGTCACGTATTCTTTGTCTTGAGCCGCCCGGCTTCGTTTTTTTTCAACCGCCTACTGCTTCCGCCACCTGCGAAGCTGTTCTGGTCGTCAAGAGGTTTTGGCCCGCTCACCGGTGTACCTCCGCCTCTACTGTGTGTGGCCGCGACCTTGAGCCACCGCCTCCTCTGCTCTAAATCTCCGGCTATCAAGCCGCTGAGTCATCGGCCTCGTCTCAAACCGCTAGGTCCGACAGCAAGTTGGATTGAACGCCCTCAACATCGCTTGCAAAAAAACGGCCTCGTTGTCGAAGATGAGTTTGTAGGTGTTACACAGCTGCAACTGCAGAATATAAGTTTTGGAGAATCAGACATACTCAAAGGCATCGGCAGAACAAATTGCAAGCATAATCCAAGATCAGTTTTTTCAATATGGCGACTTTTACTGGTACTCCGTATTGGGTTAATTTTCTTCGGAGAGCAGTCTGTGTAAATTGGATGAAGCACGCATACGTGGAGACCAATTGCGCACTAATGGCCGCACCCACATGCGTCCAAAATAAACAAATCAGGTGCTATTTCTCCTATATATTTTCTTAAGCACACTTTAATTACTCCGAGCACAACTACTCTGCTCTACGGTGTTTTTTATATGCAGGTGAAAGCACAAGTGCTCCCTGGGTGATTTTGGTAATTAATGTCAACATATCTCTTGTTGGACTAATGCTTCTATCTAGTATGTTTCAGATGGGTTCAACAATGGAGTGGCATGGACTAGAGGATGTGGAACCCCTTCAAGATGCTGAGGACAAAGGATTGGCTCAAGCTCAAAGCTCAGGGCTCTACATTTCTATTTTAGTGGTCCAAGATCACATTGAGTCCATAGGAAAGCCAATACTATTAAGAGGGGATGAGGTGTTGCTTAATGGCTTGCTTGCTCAAAGTGCTTAGTGATATGCTCCAAAGCCCTCAACCACTTTCTCATATCCATATATGTCCCAAACCTAAAAGTCAAACTCAGACCCATCGATTCCTTCTATCTGGCACCACCGAGTTATCTTGATATACCCAATGCTAGAAACCATAATCAGTTCGGTCTCACCGATGGGATCTCGGTCTCACCGAGATGGGCTTGCAAACTCTCTGATGCCTATTGCAATATTTTCGGTCCCACCGAGATATGCAATCAGCCCCATCGAGTTTGCTTGGCCAACACTCTGTTTCACTTATTACCCAATTCGGTCCCATCGAGTTTGAGTAATCGGTCAAACCGAGTTTTGGATTTACCCTAACCCTAGCACATCGGTCCCACCGAGTTGATGCAGTCGTTCCCACCGAAACACCTAACGGTCACATTATGAACCAAATCGGTCTGACCGATTTCTCTGAATCGATCCCACCGGGTTTGGTGATTTGTGTGTAACGGTTAGATTTTGTGTGGAGGCTATATATACCCCTCCACCCACTCTTCATTCATGGAGAGAGCCATCAGAACATGCCTACACTTCCAATACATATTTTCTGAGAGAGAACCACCTACACTTGTGTTGAGGTCAAGATATTCCATTTCAACCACATAAATCTTGATCTCTAGCCTTCCCCAAGTTGCTTTCCACTCAAATCTTCTTTCTACCAAATCCAATCCTATGAGAGAGAGAGAGTTGAGTGTTGGGGAGACTATCATTTGAAGCACAAGAGCAAGGAGTTCATCATCAACACACCATTTGTTACTTCTTGGAGAGTGGTGTCTCCTAGATTGGCTAGGTGTTACTTGGGAGCCTCCGTCAAGATTGTGGAGTTGAACCAAGGAGTTTGTAAGGGCAAGGAGATCGCCTACTTCATGAAGATCTACCATAGTGAGGCAAGTCCTTCGTGGGCGAGGGCCATGGTGGGATAGACAAGGTTGCTTCTTCGTGGACCCTTCGTGGGTGGAGCCCTCCGTGGACTCGCGCAACCATTACCCTTCATGGGTTGAAGTCTCCATCAACGTGGATGTACGATAGCACCACCTATCAAAACAATGGATAAAAATCTCCGTGTCTCCAAATTGCGTTTGCACACTCCAATCCCTTCTCTTTACATTCTTGCAACTTGCATGCCTTACTTTCCGCTGCTCATATACTCTTGTATCCTTGCATGCGTGCTAGATATGTATTGTGAATGTTTAAACTTGTGCTAAAACTCCACATCAACTTAAGACAAATTAAAAACTGTAACTTTTCTTGATTAGAGTCTATTCACCCCCCTCTAGACACCTCTTCTCGATCCTTTCAATTGGTATCAGAGCTTTGGTCTCCATTTCCTTGGTTTAAACACCTTTTGAGGAAGATGGATGTGTCTACTTTGGGGAGTCTTAGACGTAGAGTGCCTATTCTTGATGAAGAGTTTTTCTATGAGTGGAAAAATGAAATGCTTGAGATTTTCAATGAATATCACTTGAACAAGTACATTACTAGCCCTTTTGCACCTCATATTGATCCTTTGCATCCCACACCCGAAGAGGATCTTGACATGATTCGCAATCTTAGAACTATCAATCTTATCATAAGAGGATTTCCCAAAAATTTGATTGCTAGCTTGCCTACTCTTTATTGTGCCTATACTATATGGAGATTTCTTGAGGAACGATTTCCAAATTATTCCTTGAAAAATTTAGACGAAATTCTCCATAAGTCTATTGCCTTGAGTAAGATGAATTCTCGTGATCCTAGCTTTGGTGATTGTTTATTTGAGCTTACCAATCTCATGCGTGCCATAGGAGATGTTGGAATCATTAGCAATATCATTTCCGAAGCCATTAGAATTCACAAAGATAACCATAGAAATGATCATTTATCTAATGAATTACCCTCTCTAGGAGTTGATCAATCACAACATGATGTTGAACATGGATACTATGATGAGGATGATGATAGTGACTATGATCTTGATGATGCGATGAGACACTTTGGTCTTATGGCAAATCTTCGCGGCTACATGGCCGGAGGAAAGGAATGGGTCCTTGATAGTGGATGTACTGATCATATGACCGGAGATACAGATATGTTCCATGAGCTTGCTGAAAACGACGGCCCTCAAAAGTATGTCACTTTTGGTGATAACTCAAAGGGTAAGGTGGTTGGCCTAGGTAAGGTGGCCATCTCACATGATAGCTCCATACAAAATGTCATGCTCGTTGAATCTCTTGGGTACAATTTACTTTCAGTATCTAGACTTGCTGATTTTGGTTTGAATGTCCTATTTACTGAGATAGATTGCCAAGTGTTTCGTAGAGACAATCGTAAAATGGTCTTTACCGGTATACATAGAGGTGATCTTTACATTGTTGATTTCACTAAAAAGGCTCAACCTATAACTTGCTTAATTGCTAAGTCTTCTAAAGGCTGGTTGTGGCATAGAAGGCTAGGTCATGTGGGCATGCGAAATCTTGATAAGCTTATTAAAGGTGATCATATCCTTGGAGTAAAAGATGTCATATTTGACAAGGATAGACTTTGTAGTGCTTGTCAGGTAGGGAAACAGGTTGGAGGAAGTCATCGCGCGAAGAACATCATGACCACGAGAAGACCACTCGAGCTACTTCACATGGATCTCTTTGGTCCAAATGCCTACAGGAGTCTCGGTGGTAACTCATTTGGTCTAGTCATAGTTGATGATTTTTCAAGATTTACGTGGGTGTTCTTTCTTGATGACAAATCGCAGGTCCAAAAGATCTTCAAAAACTTCGCTAGGAAGGCCCAAAATCAATTTGACGTGAAGATCAAAAAGGTTCAGAGCGACAACGGAATGGAGTTCAAGAATGCAAATGTGGATACCTTTCTTGACGAAGAGGGGATTTCACACGAGTTCTCGGCTACGTACACACCTCAACAAAATGGAGTTGTTGAGGGAAAGAACCTAACTCTTATTGAGATGGCAAGAACGATGCTTGATGAGTACAAGACTCCAAAACACTTTTGGGCGGAAGCGGTTGAGACAGCTTGTCATGCAACAAATCGCTTGTATCTTCACAAGCTACTCGGCAAGACGGCATACGAGCTCCTCACCGGTAACAAACCCCAAGTTGGATACTTTCGAGTATTTGGCTCAAAGTGCTGCATTCTTTATAAGCATCGTTGTTCTAAATTTTCTCCTAAATCTCATGAAGGTTTCCTACTTGGTTATGGCTCAAACTCTCACACTTACCGTGTCTACAACAATTTCACCTGAAAGTTGAAGAGACGGTAGATGTGAAGTTTGATGAATCTAACGGCTCGCAAGTAGAGCAATCGCCAATTGATGTAGGAGACAAAGACCCTTCGGAAGCAATTCAAGACTTGTCTATTGGCAAGATTCGTCCAACGGAGGTGAAGGAGAGTACCTCGTCCGTCCAAGTGGAAGCTTCTACCTCACGACAAGGTGAACCAAGAATTGATACGGAAGCATCCACAAGTGGGACACACCAAGACGAAGAAAACGAGGAAGCACACCAAGATGAACATCAACAACCTCCTTCTCCACCACGACAAGAGAAGGACAACGTCAACAATGAAGAAGGACAAGAAGAAGAACAAGATGAAGAATATGTTCCACCCCGAGCCAAGCCAAAGCTCCCACGAGTTCGAGCAAGAATCGCTAAAGATCATCCCGTCGAGCAAATCTACAATGATATCCAAACCGGGAGAATCACTCGCTCTAAAACTCGTTTGGCTAATTTTTTTGAACATTACTCATTCATCTCTAGCATTGAACCTATGAAGGTTGAAGAAGCATTGGAAGATCCGGATTGGATAAACTCTATGCATGAAGAGCTACATAACTTTGAGAGAAATCAAGTATGGACATTGGTCGAGAAGCCCGACAACAACCACAACATCATTGGTACCAAATGGGTGTTCCGCAACAAGCAAGATGAAGATGGTGAAGTAGTCCGCAACAAAGCACGTCTAGTCACCCAAGGCTACACTCAAGTCGAATGTATGGACTATGGTGAGACATATGCTCCCGTTGCTAGACTTGAGTCCATTCGCATCTAACTTGCTTATGCTAATTGATACGTCTCCAACGTATCTATAATTTATGAAGTATTCATGCTATTATATTATCCATCTTGGATGTTTTATGGGCTTTGCTATGCACTTTTATATTACTTTTGGGACTAATCTATTAACCCAGAGCCCAGTGCCAGTTCATGTTTTTTTCCTTGTTTCAGTGTTTCGAAGAAAAGGAATATCAAACGGAGTCGAAACGGAATGAAACCTTCTGGAGAAGTTATTTTTGGAAAGAAAGCAACCCGGGAGACTTGGAGTCCACGTCAAGAAAGCAACGAGGAAGGCACGAGGCAAGGGGGCGCGCCCACCCCCCTGGGCGCGCCCTCCACCCTCATGGGCCCCTCGTGGCTCCCCTGACGTACTT
>NC_057805.1:376275631-376372975 GCF_018294505.1 Triticum aestivum
GCAAGCCTCTGTAGCCACCAAAACCCAATCGGGACCCTATTCTGGCACCCTGCCGGAGGGGGGAACCCTCACCGGTGGCCATCTTCATCATCCCGGCGCTCTCCATGACGAGGAGGGAGTAGTTCACCCTCGGGGCTGAGGGTATGTACCAGTTGCTATGTGTTTGATCTCTCTCTCTCTCTCTCGTGTTCTTGATTTAGCACGATCTTGATGTATCGCGAGCTTTGCTATTATAGTTGGATCTTATGTTTCTTCTCCCCCTCTACTCTCTTGTAATGGATTGAGTTTTCCCTTCGAGGTTATCTTATCGGATTGAGTCTTTAATGATTTGAGAACACTTGATGTATGTCTTGCCGTGCGTATCTGTGGTGACAATGGGATATCACGTGATTCACTTGATGTATGTTTTGGTAATCAACTTGCGGGGTCCGCCCATGAACCTATGCATAGGGGTTGGCACACGTTTTCGTCTTGATTCTCCGGTAGAAACTTTGGGCACTCTTTGAGGTTCTATGTGTTGGTTGAATAGATGAATCTGAGATTGTGTGATGCATATCGTATAATCATACCCACGGATACTTGAGGTGACATTGGAGTATCTAGGTGACATTAGGGTTTTGGTTGATTTGTATCTTAAGGTGTTATTCTAGTACGAACTCTAGGGCTGTTTGTGACACTTATAGGAATAGCCCAACGGATTGATTGGAAAGAATAACTTTGAGGTGGTTTCGTACCCTACCATAATATCTTCGTTTGTTCTCCGCTATTAGTGACTTTGGAGTGACTCTTTTTTGCATGTTGAGGGATAGTTATATGATCCAACTATGTTATTATTGTTGAGAGAACTTGCACTAGGGAAAGTATGAACCCTAGGCCTTGTTTCCTAGCATTGCAATACCGTTTACGCTCACTTTTACCACTTGCTACCTTGCTGTTTTTTATATTTTCAGATTACAAAAACCTATATCTACCATCCATATTGCACTTGTATCACCATCTCTTCGCCGAACTAGTGCACCTATACAATTTACCATTGTATTGGGTGTGTTGGGGACACAAGAGACTCTTTGTTATTTGGTTGCAGGGTTGTTTGAGAGAGACCATCTTCATCCTATCCCTCCCACGGATTGATAAACCTTAGGTCATCCACTTGAGGGAAATTTGCTACTGTCCTACAAACCTCTGCACTTGGTGGCCCAACAACGTCTACAAGAAGAAGGTTTTGTAGTAGACATCAAGCTCTTTTCTGGCGCCGTTGCCGGGGAGGCTAGGTAAGCGACACTCACACCCCGTCAACTAAGCTCTTTTCTGGCGCCGTTGCCGGGGAGGTGAGTGCTTGAATGTATATCTTTAGATCTTGCAATCGAATATTTTTTATTCTTGTTTTAGCACTAGTTTAGTTTATAAAAGAAAACTACAAAAAAATGGAATTAATATTGCCTCATATGCTTCATCTATTTAATGTCTTCCATGAAAATAAGGATTCCGATAATTGTGCTCAAGTGCTAGAAGAAGAATGCATTAGAATTTTTGGCACTAAATATTTGAATGATGGGCATGATTGCAATGTTGTTAGTATGAATTCCTTGAATATCCATGATGCTAATGATATGCAAAGCCACAAGCTTGGGGAAGCTATGTTTGATGAAGATGATATTTTTTGTCCCCCAAGCTTTGATGAACAAATTTACTATGATGAAAGCATGCCTCCTATCTATGATGATTATTGTGATGACACATATGCTTTAAAGAATAATGATAACCATGAAATTTGTCATCTTGATCTTAATTTTCAATCACATGATAGTTATTTTGTTGAGTTTGCTCCCACTACTATTCATGAGAATAAATTTGCTTTTGTGGAGAGTAATAAAATTTCTATGCAAGTAGATCATGAAAGAATGCTTTATGTGCTGGTTATATGGTTGAATTCATTCATGATGCTACTGAAAATTATTATGAGGGAGGAATATATGCTTGTAGGAATTGCAATAATATCAAGTTTCCTCTCTATGTGCTTAAAGTTTTGAAGTTATGCTTGTTTTGCCTTCCTATGCTAGTTGATTATTGTTCCCATAAGTTGTTTGCTCACAAAATCCCTATGCATATGAAGTGGGTTAGACTTAAATGTTCTAGTCATATTCTTCATGATGCTCTCTTTGCGTTTCAATTCTTATCTTTTATGTGAGCATCATTGAAATCATCATGCCTAGCTTGTGGCATTAAACGATAGCGCTTGTTGGTAGGCAACCCAATTTTATTTTAGTTTCTTGCTTTTTGGTTCGTTTAGTAATAAATAATCCATCTAGATTCTGTTTAGATGTGGTTTTGTGTTTTAATTAGTGTTTGTGCCAAGTAGAACCTTTGGGAAGACTTGGGTGAAGTCTTTATGATCATGCTGTAAAAAACAGAAACTTTAGCGCTCACGAGATTAGCTAAAACGTTTTACTGGAGAGTGATATTGAGTTTATTCTTTTTTCAGATGATTACTAGACAAATTCCTCAGGTGCACCAATTTATTTTAGAATTTTTGGAGTTCCAGAAGTATACGTTTGATACAGATTACTACAGACTGTTCTGTTTTTGACAGATTCTGTTTTTCGTGTGTTGTTTGCTTATTTTGATGACTCTATGGCTAGTAAAATAGTTTATAAACCATAGAGAAGTTGGAATACAGTAGGTTTAACACCAATATAAATAAAGAATGAGTTCATTACAGTACCTTGAAGTGGTGATTTATTTTCTTATACTAACGGAGCTTACGAGTTTTCTGTTAAGTTTTGTGTTGTGAAGTTTTCAAGTTTTGGGTAAAGATTCGATGGAATATGGAATAAGGAGTGGCAAGAGCCTAAGATTGGGGATGCCCAAGGCACCCCAAGGTAATATTCAAGGATAACCAAGAGCCTAAGCTTGGGGATGCCCCGGAAGGCATCCCCTCTTTCGTCATCTTTCATCGGTAACTTTACTTGGAGCTATATTTTTATTCACCACATGATAGGTGTTTTGCTTGGAGCGTCATTTCCTTTTGTTAATATTTGCTTGCTGTCATTTATAATAATGTTTTGCATCTCTAGTTACAATAAAAATGTCAAGGATAGCTTTTACCATGCTTATTTTGCAAGTATACATGTTGCTGTTTCAAAACAGAAAGTTTACCGATGTTGCAAAAATTCCCTAGAAAAGTAAGAATGTGATAAAATGTTGAAACCTTTTGCATAAGAAGATCTGATAAATTTATTACAGTGGGAATTTTCTTTCATAATTTTTGGATTTAGGTAAGTATGATGAATCTTGCATTCTTTACAGACTGTACTGTTTTGGCAGATTGCTGTTATGTTTGCATTGTTTGCATATGTTTGCTTGTTTAATGATTCTATTTGGGGATAGGACTATTAAATATGCAGAGGCATTTAGTATACAAAGTTGAATAATAATTTTAGTGATTTCCTACAGTATAGTATGATAAGGTTTTTGCATTGGTTTATACTAACCTATCTCACGAGTTCTTGTTGAGTTTGGTGTGGAGGAAGCTTTCGAGATTTAGGAAACCATGATATGAGAGGAATTAAGGAGACACAAAAGCTCAAGCTTGGGGATGCCCAAGGCACCCCAAGATAATATTTCAAGAAGTCTCAAGCATCTAAGCTTGGGGATGCCCCGGTAGGCATCCCACCTTTCTTCTTCAACAATTATCGGTTAGTATCGGTTGAGCCTAAGTTTTTGCTTCTTCACATGATGAGTGCTATCCTTGAAGCGTCATTTTATTTTCTTTAGCTTTGCTTGTTGTTGGAATAAAATACCAAGATCTGAAATTCTTAAATGTTAGAGAGTCTTCATATAGCTACATAATTATTTAACTACTCATTGATCTTCACTTATATCTTTTTGGAGTAGTTTGTCATTTACTCATGTGCTTCACTTATATCCTATGAGTAAATGGTTGAATGATTTGAATGTCATAAATCTGAAATTATATATGTTTCATATGCCTTTCCCATGGGGAGTAATGACTTCACATATAATAAGTAGAGGTGGTAAATTTATTGAAGGTTAGCAAACATTGTATTGGTCACTTGAACAATTCATGAAAGAATATTGAAGGAAGAGAGATTTCACATATAATACTATCTTGGACATCTTCTATGATTGTGAGCCCCATTAACTATTTTCAAACCTGAGCAAATTAGTTGAAGTTGGACAAGGAAGACAACATAATGAGTTATGCTTGGGTATATTTGTATAGAAGTTATATTGTTATGGATCCTCTAACATGTGGTGCTTGCTATTTAGAATCCTTTGCTAGCCAAAATATCTGTACTAAGCGGGAATACTGCTTGTGCATGCAAATTCCTTGAACCAAGTTTCTTCCATGAGTGTCCACCATATCTACCTATATGCGGTATTTACCTGCCATTCCAAGTAAATTTGCATGTGCCAAACTCTAAACCTTCAAATAATAATCTGTTTTGTATGCCCGAATTGCTCATGTAGCGACTACGGGTTAGCAGTATCTTCCATGCTAGGTGGGTTATTCTCACGATGAGTGGACTCCGCTCATCATTCGCGAGAAAATGGCCGGTAACTGGGAGGCCCAGTCCCATGATCAAAAGATCAAAATCAAATCAAAAATAATTGCAAACAAAACTCCCCCAGGTTTGATGTTAGTTGGAGGCACCCGTTGTTTCAGGAAAGCCATGGATTGATGATTGTTGGTGGAGGGGGAGTAAAAATCTTTACCTTTCTGTGTGGGAACCGCCTATAATGCATGTAGTATGGAAGATATTGGGAACTCTTGGTCGTTATGTTGACAATGAAAGCATACCTCTCAAAATTATTTTCATCTCTATTTTTGCTTCGAGCTCTGGCACCTATGCAAATCCCTGCTTCCCTCTGCGAAGGGCCTATCTTTTACTTTTATGCAAGAGTCAGTAGTATTCCTTCTCATTCCAACCTACTCTTTAGTTGGCAAGCATCATGTGATGGAAAGATCTAAGCATATATGGCCATTCAAATATATTTGATCATGAATTATTATTGTTGACATTACCCTTGAGGTAAAATGTTGGGAGGCGAAACACTAAGCCCCTATCTTTCTCTGTGTTCGATGAATACTATTTGTTCTAAAAATATGCTTTGAGTGGTAGCAATCATGGAAGACTAAATGATAGTTGAGTATGTGAAGTTTGCTGAATCAAAGCTCTGACATAGACTCTTCCTGAAAATAAGATGACTTGTAATTGTTTGATGGCTAATAACACGGTTTGTTTGTTTGTTTGTTTTCAAGAGAGTTTATGATCTATACTTTAACATGTGAATAGTTTGTTACTTGATCATGAAAAGTTCTATGAGTTGAACTACTGTTATGACATATAATGATGCTAGAAAAGGTGATTGAAATTATCATTGATCAAACTTATGCACCTGCTAGCATTCACACTTCATAAATTCTTTCTTTTATCATTTACCTACTCGAGGACGAGCAGGAATTAAGCTTGGGGATGCTGATACGTCTCCAACGTATCTATACTTTATGAAGTATACATGCTACTATATTATCCATCTTGGATGTTTTATGGGATTTGCTATGCACTTTTATATTACTTTTGGGACTAACCTATTAACCCAGAGCCCAGTGCCAGTTCCTGTTTTTTCCCTTGTTTCGGTGTTTCGAAGAAAAGGAATATCAAACGTTGTCGAAACGGAATGAAACCTTCTGGAGAAGTTATTTTTGGAAAGAAAGCAACCCGGGAGACTTGGAGTCCACGTCAAGAAAGCAACAAGGAAGGCACGAGGCAGGGGGGCACGCCCACCCCCCTGGGCGCGCCCTCCACCCTCGTGGGCCCCCGTGGCTCCCCTGACGTACTTCTTCCGCCTATATATATCCATATACCCAAAAAACTTGGGGGAACAGAATAGATCGGGAGTTCCGCCGCCGCAAGCCTCTGTAGCCACCAAAACCCAATCGGGACCCTATTCTGGCACCCTGCCGGAGGGGGGAACCCTCACCGGTGGCCATCTTCATCATCCCGGCGCTCTCCATGACGAGGAGGGAGTAGTTCACCCTCGGGGCTGAGGGTATGTACCAGTTGCTATGTGTTTGATCTCTCTCTCTCTCTCTCGTGTTCTTGATTTAGCACGATCTTGATGTATCGCGAGCTTTGCTATTATAGTTGGATCTTATGTTTCTTCTCCCCCTCTACTCTCTTGTAATGGATTGAGTTTTCCCTTCGAGGTTATCTTATCGGATTGAGTCTTTAATGATTTGAGAACACTTGATGTATGTCTTGCCGTGCGTATCTGTGGTGACAATGGGATATCACGTGATTCACTTGATGTATGTTTTGGTAATCAACTTGCGGGGTCCGCCCATGAACCTATGCATAGGGGTTGGCACACGTTTTCGTCTTGATTCTCCGGTAGAAACTTTGGGCACTCTTTGAGGTTCTATGTGTTGGTTGAATAGATGAATCTGAGATTGTGTGATGCATATCGTATAATCATACCCACGGATACTTGAGGTGACATTGGAGTATCTAGGTGACATTAGGGTTTTGGTTGATTTGTATCTTAAGGTGTTATTCTAGTACGAACTCTAGGGCTGTTTGTGACACTTATAGGAATAGTCCAACGGATTGATTGGAAAGAATATCTTTGAGGTGGTTTCGTACCCTACCATAATCTCTTCGTTTGTTCTCCGCTATTAGTGACTTTGGAGTGACTCTTTTTTGCATGTTGAGGGATAGTTATATGATCCAACTATGTTATTATTGTTGAGAGAACTTGCACTAGTGAGAGTATGAACCCTAGGCCTTGTTTCCTAGCATTGCAATACCGTTTACGCTCACTTTTACCACTTGCTACCTTGCTGTTTTTATATTTTCATATTACAAAAACCTATATCTACCATCCATATTGCACTAGTATCACCATCTCTTCACCGAACTAGTGCACCTATACAATTTACCATTGTATTGGGTGTGTTGGGGACACAAGAGACTCTTTGTTATTTGGTTGCAGGGTTGTTTGAGAGAGACCATCTTCATCCTACGCCTCCCACGGATTGATAAACCTTAGGTCATCCACTTGAGGGAAATTTGCTACTGTCCTACAAACCTCTGCACTTGGAGGCCCAACAACGTCTACAAGAAGAAGGTTGTGTAGTAGACATCACTAATCACCATGATATCACCTTGTACCAAATGGACATTAAAAGTGCTTTTCTAAATGGTGAAATTGAGGAGGAAGTTTATGTTAAGCAACCTCCTGGCTTTGTCAATCCTAAGAAACCTAATCATGTTTACAAACTTCACAAAGCCCTTTATGGCCTTAAACAAGCTCCTAGAGCATGGTATAAATGCTTGACCAAGTTCCTTATTGAAAAAGGCTTTGAAATTGGAAAATTTGATTCTACTCTTTTTACTAAAAGGGTAAATGGAGAACTATTTGTGTGCCAAATTTATGTTGATGATATTATATTTGGTTCAACTAACCCTCAGTTTAGTGCAAAGTTTGGAAAGCTAATGTCAGAGAAGTTTGAGATGTCCATGATGAGTGAACTCAAATTCTTTCTCGGTTTGCAAATCAAGCAAACTAAGGAAGGTACCTTTGTTTCTCAAACAAAGTACACCAAGGACTTATTCAAGAAGTTCAATATGCAAGAATGCAAAGGTATGTCTACACCCATGCCTACTAGTGGACATCTTGACTTGACTAAGGATGGTGAACCGGTTGATCAAAAGGTTTACCGCTCTATGATTGGTTCATTGTTATATCTATGTGCCTCCCATCCTGACATTATGCTAAGTGTGTGCATGTGTGCACGATATCAAGCGGCCCCTAAAGAGTGTCATCTTAAGGCTGTGAAAAGGATAGTGAGATACTTCATATACACACCAAATTTTGGCATTTGGTATCCTAAGAGGTCTTCTTTCGATCTTGTTAGTTACTCTGATTCGGACTATGCCGGAGACAAGGTTGATAGAAAGTCCACTTCGGGTACTTGTCAATTTCTTGGTAGATCTCTTGTGTCTTGGTCCTCCAAGAAACAAAACTTAGTATCCTTATCCACCGCCGAAGCGGAATACATTGCGGCTGGATCATGTTGTGCTCAATTACTTTGGATGACCCAAACTCTTAAAGATTATGGGATATATGTGAAACATGTTCCATTGCTTTGTGACAATGAAAGTGCTATTAAGATTTCTCACAATCCCGTGCAACATTCTCGAACTAAGCATATTGAAGTTCGTCATCATTTCATTTGAGATCATGTTGCCAAAGGGGACATTGACCTTAAGCATGTTCGCACCGATAAGAAATTAGCGGATATATTTACCAAACCGCTTGATGATAAAGTCTTTTGCCGTTTGAGAGGTGAATTGAACATCATTGATGCTTCAAACTTGGAGTAGGAACTCCATTTGGATACATGCAAGGCATGAGCCTTTGACTAATCCTTGACATTTCCTTCATGATGCTATCTATATGTCGTGGATATTTTTCTTGCACCCTTGCATGCTATCTAACCCTTGTACGTACTTGGATGAATCAAAATCCACGAAATTGCAACTCACTCATATCTTGAGCAATTTCTACATCACCAAGTCTCTACACAATGGTGGAAGACAAGGAAGCACAAAACTCTTCAAATATCCTTTGAAAAATTCTACATTAAGATTTATGATTGTCATTTCGGATACACAAGTGCTCTTCCTTGCAAAACTAACCCATGTAGGTAGATGAACTCAAATTCCAAGTGGTGCTCCCAACTCTTGATGAGCTACATCAACCTTGAGCAACCCACACGAGTTCAACTACATGATCAAGATCAACACCACCGCCCAAGGTACGTTATTCCATCTTAGAGAAGCTTTACTCCAAATCATGGGGCAAAGAAACCCAACAAGATGTGAATACATCAAGATGCTTAAACGAAAAATGGTAACCCCATTTTGAGCTTAAACGATGAGTATGACCTATGATCAAGTGCCCTCACTTGACTCCTAAGTCAATATACTCTAACATAGGTGACTTTGTCGCCACCCAATTCTAGATGAAGTTCTCTTGTGTTGCTACGTGCTCTTGCATTTGTCTCGTGCATATTTTTTCCCCTTTCAAAAAAAAATCATTGCATGTTCTTCCTGTTCTGCATTTTCTGCATCAAATTCATTGCAAATCCTTTAGCTAATTCCTTGCAAATCCTTGTGAGATCTTAAGTGCCTAGTGAGCTGAGGTTACAAGTGTTTTCTCTGTGATGGACTTGGTCACACCGGTTTGTTTCTTTCGGTCCAACCGAATTCTCTCGGTGCCACCAAAGCACACAACTCGGTGCTACCGATTTCACTACAGGAAAGACAGCTTGCCACTTGTTCCTGCATACTTTTTTGCTCCAGCTCCACTCAATGACTCTTGTCCTCTACCAGCATCATATTCAACTTGCTACTTTGCTTTGAGACTCAAGGACCAAACCCTTTTTGAATTAAAAATCCAGAAGAGCCCTTCTTGGAAATTGATGTCAAAGGGGGAGAGAGAGATTACATCAAAGCTTAAGCTAAATCATTCCTATAGGGGGAGAGAAGACTCAGGGGGAGAGTGTAAGAAACCCGAGATGCTTGGTGTTCAAGAGGAGAGAAGTTGCATGTCTTTAAGAGGGGAAAGACATGTTCATATTTGCTTGCTTGCATTAGCTCTGTTTCTTTTCTTTTGCTCCGATTTTCTGTTCCCTATCTTCTCCCAATATCCCATGCAAGATTCAGGGGGAGCAAGACATCTAAGGGAAGGAAATCTCTGATTATATTGCACATTCTTACTTTTGGGGACATGTCTATATCAACAGAGTACTCAGTACTCACTTTATACATGTCATCCCAGTCTTGGTACTTTTGTGGTTCTATTGTTTGCTTCGGCTAGTAGATGTATCTGTGTTATCTAGTCTTGTTTACTCAGGTTCATTCTCTTCTAAGCCAACTCAAGATCACAAGGTAAGTATATGCATCACAGTCATGTGTATGAGGATCTCTTGCTGTTGTACATACTGTTTGCATGAAGGACTCATGAGCATGAAGTTACATTTCCTATATTCAAATCAGTTGCTCTGATGCATATAGGCAAGATACATGGAACACATGGATTACTCTGTCATGCTTATGCATTCAGATGCTCCTATTTCCCATGTTTACATGAGTGCATACATATAGGGGGAGCCTATGCATGTTACATGTCTTTCCAAAGCTTTACTTGTTGTTCTCTATATCTTTATCTAAAGCTTTGATGTATGTTGTCATCAATTACCAAAAAGGGGGAGATTGAAAGCACAAGTGCTCCCTGGGTGATTTTGGTAATTAATGTCAACATATCTCTTGTTGGACTAATGCTTCTATCTAGTATGTTTCAGATGAGTTCAACAATGGAGTGGCATGGACTAGAGGATGTGGAACCCCTTCAAGATGCTGAGGACAAAGGATTGGCTCAAGCTCAAAGCTCATGGCTCTACATTTCCATTTTAGTGGTCCAAGATCACATTGAGTCCATAGGAAAGCCAATACTATTAAGAGGGGATGAGGTGTTGCTTAATGGCTTGCTTGCTCAAAGTGCTTAGTGATATGCTCCAAAGCCCTCAACACTTTCTCATATCCATATATGTCCCAAACCTAAAAGACAAACTCGGACCCACCGATTCCTTCTATCCGGCGCCACCGAGTTATCTTGACATAGCCACTGCCAGAAACCCTAATCAGTTCGGTCTCACCGATGGGATCTCGGTCTCACCGAGATGGGCTTGCAAACTCTCTGATGCCTATTGCAATATTTTCGGTCCCACCGAGATATGCAATCGGCCCCACCGAGTTTGCTTGGCCAACACTCTGTTTCACTTATTACCCAAATCGGTCCCACCGAGTTTGAGTAATCGGTCAAACCGAGTTTTGGATTTACCCTAACCCTAGCACATCGGTCCCACCGAGTTGATCCATTCGGTCCCACCGAAACACCTAACGGTCACATTATGAACCAAATCGGTCTGACCGAGTTCTCTGAATCGGTCCCACCGAGTTTGGTGATTTGTGTGTAACGGTTAGATTTTGTGTGGAGGCTATATATACCCCTCCACCCACTCTTCATTCGTGGAGAGAGCCATCAGAACATGCCTACACTTCCAATACATATTTTCTGAGAGAGAACCACCTACACTTGCGTTGAGGTCAAGATATTCCATTTCAACCACATAAATCTTGATCTCTAGCCTTCCCCAAGTTGCTTTCCACTCAAATCTTCTTTCTACCAAATCCAATCCTATGAGAGAGAGTTGAGTGTTGGGGAGACTATCATTTGAAGCACAAGAGCAAGGAGTTCATCATCAACACACCATTTGTTACTTCTTGGAGAGTGGTGTCTCCTAGATTGGCTAGGTGTTACTTGGGAGCCTCCGTCAAGATTGTGGAGTTGAACCAAGGAGTTTGTAAGGGCAAGGAGATCGCCTACTTCGTGAAGATCTACCCTAGTGAGGCAAGTCCTTCGTGGGCGACGGCCATGGTGGGATAGACAAGGTTGCTTCTTCGTGGACCCTTCGTGGGTGGAGCCCTCCGTGGACTCACGCAACCGTTACCCTTCGTGGGTTGAAGTCTCCATCAACGTGGATGTACGATAGCACCACCTATCGGAACCACAGATAAAAATCTCCGTGTCTCCAAATTGCGTTTGCACACTCCAATCCCTTCTCTTCACATTCTTGCAACTTGCATGCCTTACTTTCCGTTGCTCATATACTCTTGTATCCTTGCATGCTTGCTAGATATGTATTGTGAATGTTTAAACTTGTGCTAAAACTCCACATCAACTTAAGAGAAATTAAAAAATGCAACTTTTCTTGATTAGAGTCTATTCACCCTCCCCTCTAGAGACCTCTTCTCGATGCTTTCAGTAGGGTAACCATTTACTACAAAAGTGGCATTATACTGCGGATACGGACCACACCAACTTACAACGCCGTGGCCATCTCTCGCGACCGCACTGGCTTAAAACACTGTGGCCGTCTCTCGCGACCGCGCCGGTTTACAACGAGGAGGACAACTTGCCCATTATCACCAGCTTACAACGCCATGGCCGACTCATCCGTCTGCTCCTGCGGGTGATTCATCCGTGATTGATTTTAGCTTCACTATGGTGATCATCAACTCCGCGGCGGATAATTTTTCGACCTAACATATCAGGACAAGTCGCCGCATCTGCGGCCAAGTTTACATCAACATAACGAGGCTGAGCCGTCCTTCCGCGCGATTTTACCGCGTCTGCGATTGACTCGCCAGTCCGCACCGGCTTATAACGCCGCTGCCGACTAATCTATCCGTGCCATCTCTAGTACTGTGGACGTCTTTACTGTCTGTCTCTCGCGGGCTGGTCTACATCAATACACCGGGCCGCGCCTGTCTGCATGAGTTGTTTATTGAGTATGAGCAAGTCACTGCTTGGGTAGCCCGGTTTTCTTCCAACAAATTGGAGGCAAATTATCATGTATTATCAGCCATCGTCTGCACTAGATGGCTCAATGAGCAGGCGCACAAGTCGCCGCTACTACAGTTTGGTTAACTTCAAACAGCCAGTTGGAAGGAACCATTGGCCGAGTTGCTGACACGGCTCATACGGGATCATTTATAACCCGCCGCGGTCACCTCAACCTTATGTGGATTCACATCGCGCTATCAACGCTAATGATATACACCTTCTGCTATGGTCAAAATATGAAGAATCTCAAGACAACTCCTCGAGTCTCCTTGAGACTCAGGGGCTATGATGACATGACTCAGTAAATGACTGACGGTTTAAAGCAAAGCAAGTCAAAAACTCCGGGTCATTGGAGGGAAGATAACCCGGTTCCGGAGGCTACCGCCATATTGATGAAAAATTAAAGGCCGTCAGAAAATTGCCGGCTCAAAATGAAGATTCTGGTTTAAAATCTGGCTCAAGAGACATCTCTCTCCCACAAAGCACTGAAGCTCTTAATATCCGGTTTAAAAACCGGTTCAAGGGAAACTTATCTACCACAAAGCTTTGAAGCTCTCAAATCCAGCTCAAGGTAAATTTGTCTCTCACAAAGCTTTGAAGCTCTCAATACCCGGTTTAAGAATTTCCGGTTCAAAAAGAATTAATCTCTCGCAAGTTCGAGTTCTCAGAAAAATTAAAGGGACCAAAGAGAGTCTGTTGCAAAGTGCAACTCAAACATAGGTACCCGCTGAGTACAGCTCAAAAATATTGCTTGGGGGCTCTTTTGTTCTAAAGAACAAGAGTTGCTATAACCCTTGTGATAGGCTTAAAAGCCAGGCTTGGAAGCCAGGTGTATTCACCTAAAACCCTGGGTTATCCTGCCTGTATGCCAGATGCTTCTCCATCAGGTAATCCTGATTGACCCGACGAACTTTTAACAGTCAATCTTCTCAACAAGACCCTGAACTTGTTAAGGTTAAAACGCCGATTTGTCATGTGAGGGCACGGCTTACAGATAGCAAGGAGAAGCTCAGGCTGATAAAGCCGCCTTCCTTGAAACTTGGATAAATCGGCCTGTGATGCACGATGCTACTCTAACCCCGCGTACTCCTGATAAGTCTATCTTTAAATAAGAACTAAACTTATCTGGGTTAAAATGTCGATTGGGTAATGTGAGTGCCGGCTCACGGAAAGCGCGTACCTTCCAGTGGCTAATGCTAGTTTCGTTGAAGAAGATATTTTGGCTTGGTGACCTATGAAAGCCTTGGATTTTTTCTGTTGATTTGATTTGAACGTCTTTTTGCGAATTTTCTCTTGTAACATAGTAATACATTGTTGAAAACCAATAAGGCTTATAATGCCTTATGAGTCATATATGACATTAACCGGTGTTCATTAACCCGACCTGGCTTTTGACTATAAGTTGCGAGTATGAGATAAGATAATATCCGGTGTTTATTAACCTGAGCTGGCTTTTGACTATAAGTCGCCAGTATGTATTTGGATTGCGCCATTGGAATTATGCTCTTATAAATCATTGGTTATATTATTCAAATCTTTAATTGCCAACATGGCTGGATTTTTATTATGGTTATCAATAACTAGTATTATGATTGAGTTTTTCAAAGTCGCTTTAGCGCAATGGCTATTATTTTATCAATGGATATAATTTATTCTACAATGGAAGAAATAGCCCCGAGTCGCTGCAGGCTTATGATCCGGCACTTGGGGGCTACATTATTCAAGTTGAGATTACATCAAATATGCAAGTCCCATGTCACTGCCAGCATGCACCATGGCACTTGGGGGCTAATGCAAGGTCATTTCTTACTTGCCTCATTGAAGACCCGACTTATCACATCGTAATGAGCCGGCCCTTGGGGGATACCAATTGCTCCTATTAAAAATTCAAGGTACACAAGTTAAATCCATTATATTGAAGGGTATATTGCTCAGTTGGTAAAGCACAAGGCTCTTAACCTTGTGGACGTGGGTTCAAGCCGTGCGATGGAGGCTACATCATATGATGTTATTTTTAATGAAGTATACATAAAGTCCCAGCTCAGTATTTTCTTACTGAGCCGGCCCTTGGGGGCTACACGTTGCTGTTCAAGTCTACATGATCATATCTACAAAGTCCCTGCTCATTATTGCATAATGACCCAACCCTTGGGGGCTACACTGGTTGAAGTTTTTATGAGCATAAGGAAATTACAAGTCCCAAGTTGCTGCAAGCATGACAACCAGGCACTTGGGGGCTACATATATGGAATATTCAGTTTTGACTAGTGATTGAAATGAACAACCTGAATTTCTTCAAGGTTGCAGCATTTATATTGAAGCAAGTCTTCAGTTATCACTATGTTCTCCTCTTAAGACTTGGGGGCTACAGGTAATATGCATATAAGGGAGGAATGTCTTCAAATTATCAGCAAATCAAGAAAATCAATTACATGACCCGACATAATTTGTTTATAACCCGGCAATTTTGGCAATCATAAATCGGCAAGATCTACATTTTTAAGCTGGCTGAATATCAGTTGAATATTTCAAGACCAGTATTTTTGTCAAGTCAGAGCATTGAAGGCCGACTCAAATGGATTATTTATTCACAATATTTCTTCTACAAGCAAATTGACTATGAAGTTGGTCTATTGACCCGGACTTTCCAAAAGGAGGAAATGACAAAGACTTAAGGATGATCAGGATTAGTTTAGCATGGATAAATCTAAATTAAACTGGGCGCTAATGTCGGGGATATACCCCGCGGTGTAACCCGACCGGATGTATGACCCGGATGGATCTTGGCGACTCACTAGTGATCCGCCCGGAGCATGGCGACTCACGGGTAACCCGCCCGATCTTGGCGACTCATTAGTAACCCGGCGGGCGGGTCAGACGGACGACAAGGCCCAAGGCCAAGTATGCCGGCTCGTGTTATGGTGGGACGGCTTAAGATGAAAGCATAAGGAGTATTCCCTTACAAAGGAAGCAAGACTAGGACTCCACTTGTAATAGAGTAATCCTAATCCTACTAGGACTAGTCATGTAACCCGCCCCTTCAACATATATAAGGAGGGGCAGGGCACCCCAAGAGGAGGAACAATCTCTAGGGCTAGACACAAAGGGGGATCCGGCTTATGCGGCGACTCTCTCATGAGCATAATGAGATCTGGCCACAAACAACATGTAGGGCTATTACCGGATGATGTTTCCCAGGGCCCGAAGCTGTCTAAATCCTTGTCTTGTGTTGCGTCTCTCGATTCCGCTCAACCCCACTCAAGCTACTACAAAGATGTGTTGGCCTCACGACTAAGTACCCACACTAGGACATCTGTCGTGACAATTCCACAACATGTATGCCATCAATCGCGGACACTTTGATCTGGCTGACCCATTTCTGTTATGTTGCCTAATCGCAAACAGTTAATCCTTCTAAAGTGTATGCCCTCAATCACACACACCTTGAACTGGCTGACCGTTTCTTTTGTGTTTCCTAATCACAAATAGTTCATCCGAGTGAACCGTATGCTCCATATCGCACACGCCTTCATCAGGCTGCCCGTTTCTTTCGTTCTGCCTCATCGCAAACAGTTCATTGGACTGAACTGTATGCCCTGGATCGCACACGCAACTATAATCTGAACCGTGTTTGATGGCTCCGCCCTCGCAAATGTTTTGCACCATTTTTGACGGTTCTTTTACACCACCGTTTGCGATTATTGCATCGCACATAGTTTTGTCGAAGGGTTTCTGATCGTAGTGTCGCGTTAGAAGCATCCTGCAGAAGTGCAACTACACAAGAAATAGTCTATAACTGTCGTTCAGAATCAGTTTGGCGCAGTGTTAACTGAAACATGGATATCTGACTCATAGGAGTCCATTTTGGCTCCACAAGTAGTCAAAATGTTTGTGACGACCCGATTCTTCAAAAGATTCTTTCATAGGAAACTTTTGGAGAACTTTTCTTAAGGAGTTCATTCAGAAAATTGTACAAAAACTTTCTTAATGAGCACTCGACAAACGCCTTTAGAGAACATACACAAAGTCCCAGCTGTGGACCTAGTGCATCATCATAACTAAGGTCTCTTACATTTCCCTAGAAGTAACTGGATCTCATATGGAGATGTTTAGTGAAGTAGAATGGAAAAAATAGAATGCAACTACACAATAACTAGTCTATAACTGTCGTTCAGAATCAGTTTGGCGCAATATTAACTGAAACATGGATATCTGACTCATACGAAATCCATTTTGGCACCACAAGTAGTCAAAACATTTGTGACGACAAGATGCTTCAAAGTATTCTTTCATAGGGAACTTTTGGAGAACTTTTCTAAAGGAGTTCGTTTAGAAACTTGTACAGAAACTTTCTTAACGAGCACTCGACAAACGCCTTTCGAAAACATACACAAAGTCCCAGCTGTGGACCTAGTTCATCATCATAACTAAGGTCTCTTGCATTTCCCTAGAAGTAATTGGATCTTATATGCAGATGTTTAGTGAAGTAGAATCGAAAAAATCAAATGAAACTACACAAGAACGAGTCTGTAACAGTCGTTCGGGATCAGTATGGCGCAGTGTTAACTGAAACATGCATATCTGACTCATATGGAGTCTGTTTTGGCACCACAAGTAGTCAAAACATTTATGACGACAAGATGCTTCAAAGTATTCATTCATAGGGAACTTTCGAAGAAGTTTTCTTAAGGAGTTCGTTCAGAAACTTGTTCAGAAACTTTCTTAACGAGCACCCGACAAACGCCTTTCGAGAACATACACAAAGTACCAGCTGTGGACCTAGTGCATCATCATAACTAAGGTATGCTGCATTTCCCTAGAAGTAATTGGATCTCATATGGAGATTTTTAGTGAAGTAGAATGGAAAAATTTAATGCAACTACACAAGAACTAGTCTGTAAGTGTTGTTCGGAATTAGTTTGAGGCAGTGTTAACTGAAACATGGACATCTGACTCATACGGAGTCATTTTTGGCTCCAAAAGTAATCAAAACTTTTGTGACGCCTAGATTCTTCAAAGGATTCTTTTAGAGGGAACTTTCGGAGAACTCTTCTTAAGGAGTTAATTCAGAAACTTGTACGGAAACTTTTTTATTGAACACTCGACAAGCACCTTTACAGAACATACACAAAGTCCCAACTGTGGACCTAGTGCATCATCATAACTAAGGTCTCTTGCGTTTCCCTAGAAGTAATTGGATCTCATATGGAGATGTTTAGTGAAGCAGAATGGAAAAGATAGAATGCAACTACGCAAGAACTAGTCTGTAACTATCGTTCGGAATCAGTTTGGCGCAGTGTTAATTGAAACATGGATATCTGACTCATACGGAGTCCGTTTTGACACCACAAGTAGTCAAAACGTTTGTGACGGCAAGATGCTTCAAATGATTCTTTCATAGGGAACTTTTGGAGAAGTTTTCTTCAGGAGTTCGTTTAGCAACTTGTACACATACTTTCTTAATGAGCACTCGATAGATGCCTTTCGAGAACATACACAAAGTCCCAGCAGTGCACCTAGTGCATCATCATAACTAAGGTCTCTTGCATTTCCCTAGAAGTAATTTGATCTCATATGGAGATGTTTAGTGAAGTAGAATGGAAAAAAATAGAATGCAACTACACAAGAACTAGTCTGTAACTGTCGTTCTAAATCAGTTTGGCGCAGTGTTAACTGAAACATGGATATCTGACTAATACGGAGTCTTTTTTGGCACCACAAGTAGTCATAACATTTGTGACGACAAGATGCTTCAAAGGATTCTTTCATAGGGAACTTTTGGAGAACTTTTCTTATGGAGTTCGTTTAGAAACTTGTAGATAAACTTTCTTAACGAGCACTCGACAAACGCCTTTCGCGAACATAGACAAAGTCCGAGCTGTGGACCTAGTGCGTCATCATAACTAAGGTGTCTTGCATTTCCCTAGAAATAATTGGATCTCATATGGAGATGTTTAGTGAAATAGAATGGAAAAATCGAATACAACTACACAAGAACTAGTCTGCAACTGTCGTTCGGAATCAGTTCGGCGTAGTGTTAACTGAAACATGGATATCTAACTCATAGGGAGTCTGTTTTGGCTCCACAAGTAGTGAAAACGTTTGTGACGACCCGATGCTTCAAATGATTCTTTCATAGGGAACTTTTGGAGAACTTTTCTTAATGAGTTCATTCAGAAAATTGTACATAAACTTTCTTAATGAGCACTCGACAAACGCCTTTCAGGAACATACACAATGTCCCAGCCGTGGACCTAGTGCCTCATTATAACTAAGGTATCCTGCATTTCCCTTGAAGTAACTGGATCTCATATGGAGATGTTTAGTGAAGTAGAATGGAAAAAATTGAATGCAACTACACAAGAACTAGTCTGTAACTGTCGTTCGGAATCAGTTCGGGGCAGTGTTAACTGAAACATGGATATCTGACTCATACGGAATCCGTTTTGAAACCACAAGTAGTCAAAATGTTTATGACGACAAGATGCTTCAAAGTATTCTTTCAT
Organism: Triticum aestivum; assembly: GCF_018294505.1. Lineage (NCBI taxonomy): Eukaryota > Viridiplantae > Streptophyta > Magnoliopsida > Poales > Poaceae > Triticum > Triticum aestivum. The sequence goes on from NC_057805.1 coordinate 376,294,636, forward strand.
AGGGAACTTGGAGAAGTTTTCTTAAGGAGTTAGTTTAGAAACTTGTCCAGAAACTTTCTTAACGAGCACTCGACAAACGTCTTTCGAGAACATACACAAAGTCCCAGTTGTGGACCTAATGCATCATCATAAATAAAGGCTCTTTCATTTCCCTATAAGTATTTGGATCTCATATGGAGATGTTTAGTGAAATAGAATTGAAAAAATAGAATGCAACTACACAAGAACTAGTCTGTAACTGTCGTTCGGAATCAGTTTGGCGCGATGTTAACTGAAACATGGTTATCTGACTCATACGGAGTCCGTTGTGGCACCACAAGTAGTCAAAATGTTTGTGACGACCAGATGCTTGAAAGTATTCTTCCATAGGGATCTTTTCGAGAACTTTTCTTAAGGATTTCGTTTAGAACTTGTACAGAAACTTTCTTAACTTGCACTCGACAAACGTGTTTCGAGAACATACATAAAGTACCAACTGTGGACCTAGTGCGTCATCATAACGAAGGTCTCTTGCATTTCCCTAAAAGTAATTGGATCTCATATGGAGATGTTTAGTGAAGTAGAATGGAAAAAATCGAATGCAACTACACAAGAACTAGTCTGTAACTGTCATTCGGAATCAGTTTGGCACAGTGTTAACTGAAACATGGATATCTGACTCATACGGAGTTCGTTTTCGCTCCACAAGTAGTCAAAAATTTGTGGCGACCCGATGCTTCAAACGATTCTTTCATACGGAACGTTTGGGGAACTTTTCTAAAGGAGTTCATTCAGAAAATTGTACAGAAACTTTCTTAATGAGCACTCGACAAACGCCTTTCGAGAACATACACAAAGTCCCAGCTGTGGACCTAGTGCATCATCATAACTAAGGTCTCTTGTATTACCATAGAAGTAATTGGATCTCATATGGAGATGGTTAATGAAGTAGAAAGGAAAAAAATAGAATGCAACTACACAATAACTAGTCTATAACTGTCGTTCAGAATCAGTTTGGCGCAATATTAACCGAAACATGGATATCTGACTCATACGGAATCCATTTTGGCACCACAAGTAGTCAAAACATTTGTGACGACAAGATTCTTCAAAGTATTCTTTCATAGGGAACTTTTGGAGAACTTTTCTAAAGGAGTTCGTTTAGAAACTTGTACAGAAACTTTCTTAACGAGCACTCGACAAACGCCTTTCGAAAACATACACAAAGTCCCAACTGTGGACCTAGTGCCTCATCATAACTAAGGTCCCTTGCATTTACCTGGAAGTAATTGGATCTTATATGCAGATGTTTAGTGAAGTGGAATGGAAAAAATCGAATGAAACTACTCAAGAACGAGTCTGTAACAGTCGTTCGGGATCAGTATGGCTCAGTGTTAACTGAAACATGGATATCTGACTCATATGGAGTCTGTTTTGGCACCACAAGTATTCAAAACATTTATGACGACAAGATGCTTCAAAGTATTCATCCATAGGTAACTTTCGAAGAAGTTTTCTTAAGGAGTTCGTTCAGAAACTTGTTCAGAAACTTTCTTAACGAGCACCCGACAAACGCCTTTCGAGAACATACACAAAGTCCCAGCTGTGGACCTAGTGCATCATCATAACTAAGGTCTCTTGCATTTCCCTATAAGTATTTCGATCTCATATGGAGATGTTTAGTGAAGTAGAATGGAAAAAATAGAATGCAACTACAAAAGAAATAGTGTGTAACTATCGTTCGGAATCAGTTTGGCACGGTGTTAACTGAATCATGGATATCTGACTCATAGGGAGTCCGTTTTGGCACCACAAGTAGTGAAAACATTTGTGACGACCCGATTCTTCAAACGATTCTTTCATAGGAAACTTTTGGAGATCTTTTCGTAAGGAGTTCGTTAAGAAAATTGTACAGAAACATTATGATGAACACTCGACAAACGCCATTCGAGAACATACACAAAGTCCCAGCTGTGGACCTAGTGCATCATCATAACTAGGGTATCCTTAATTTCGCAAGAAGTAATTGGATCTCATAGGGAGATGTTTAGTGAAGTAGAATGGAAAAAATCGAATGCAACTACACAAGAACTAGTCTGTAACTGTCGTTCGGAATCAATTCGGCGCAGTGTTAATTGAAACATGGATATCTGGCTCATACGGAGTCCGTTTTGGCACCACAAGTAGTCAAAACGTTTGTGACGACAAGATGCTTCAAAGGATTCTTTGATAGGGAACTTTTGGTGAACTTTTCTTAAGGAGTTCGTTTAGAAACTTGTACATAAACTTTCTTAACGAGCACTCGACAAACGCCTTTTGAGAACATACACAAAGTCTTAGCCGTGGACCTTATGCATCATCATAACTAAGGTCTCTTGCATTTCCCTATAAGTATTTGGATCTCATATGGAGAAGTATAGTGAAGTAGAATGCAAAAATAGAATGCAACTACACAAGAACAAGTATGTAACTGTATGTTCGAAATCAGTTTCGCGCAGTGTTAACTTAAACATAGATATCTGACTCATACGAAGTCCATTTTGGCACCACAAGTAGTCAAATGTTTGTGACGACAAGTTGCTTCAAAGTATTATTTCATAGGGAATTATTTGAGAATTTTTCTTAAGGAGTTCGTTAGAAACTTGTACATAAACTTTCTTAACAAGCGCTCGACAAACGCCTTTCGAGAACATACACAAAGTCCGAGCTGTGGACCTATTGCGTCATCACAACTACACAAGAACTAGTTTGTAACTGTCGTGCGGAATCAGTTTGGTGCAGTGTTAACTGAAATATGGATATCTCACTCATACGGAGTCCATTTTGGCTCCACAAGATGTTTCAAAGGATTCTTTCATAGGGAACTTTTGGAGAACTTCTCTTAAGGAGTTCGTTCAGAAACTTGTACAGAAACTTTCTTAACGAGCACTCGACAAACGCCTTTTGAGAACATACACAAAGTTCAAGTTGTGGACCTAGTGCATCATCATAACTAATGGCGGATCACGGGTTCCGGCAAAACCCTCAAGGTTCGAACACTTGGGTGCGCGCGGAGATTTCCTCCCTATCGATTCACGCCCTAGCTCTCTAAGATCTCATGGACGAACTCGACGAACTCGCAACACAAAGACACAAGATTTATACTGGTTCGGGCCACCGTTGTGGTGTAATACCCTTCTGCAGTGTGGTGGTGGTGGATTGCCTCTTGGGCTGAGGATGAACAGTACAAACGGGAAGAACAGCCTCTTGAGGTAGAGGTGTTCTTGTGCTTGGCGAACTTGTGTGGGTGAGGATTCGATGCCTCCTACTGTGGTGGCTAGTCCTATTTATGGAGGCACTGGTCCTCTCCCCAAATATTGAGCGGGAAGGGAGCCAACAACGGCCAATTTGAAAGGGGACAGCTAGTACAGCTTATCCTGACAAAAGTAGTCTTCGCCTGCAAAAGGCTCTGGTGGTGACGCCGTCTTGGGCTCCATGGTGACCTCCGTCTTGTCGTGCTACTGGTCTTGGTCTCGTTGCACCGATATGGAAACCTTTGCTTGATGCCTCGGTACTCCACGCCTGCGCTTGCCCCCTTGACACCAAAGAGGAAACAAGGACGCTGCACGTGCTGGCGCCTGCCTGGCGCCCGCCTGGTCTCGATCGTCATGGCTCACGTCATGAGGACCTCGCGAGGTTTGCCTTGCCTTGATCTCTCCGCCCCTCGTGAGCCTACCTGGCGAGGCCGCTCCTGAGGAGGTCTTGTGTCGTCCGCCTCGCGAGGCTTGGCCCCTCGCGAGGGTCTTGAATTCCTTGTCGGTGAAGATGGGTCGTACAGGCCTGCTAGCTCAGCCACGCCGTGGGCCGCAGGCAGGCAAGTTTGGGGACCCCTGTTCCTAGAACACCGACAGTAGCACCCGGGCCCAAGGCGGCTCGGGCTTGGCTTCGAGGCGAAGCCAAAGGTCAAGCGTGGAGCGCCGCGGGCCCCAAAAGCCTGCGGCCTTGGTTGACGCGTGGCGGTTGATTGGAAGTGGGCGTCTCCGCTTCCCCACACTGCCTCGGCAACTGCCCGACTTGACAAGTCCCTGCGACATGCAAGGAAAACCATCATTACCTATGATCGCGGGGGGCGCCGGTTGGCCTTCTTCTGCTATAAATGAGGGAGGGGGCAGAGCCCCCATCGCCCATTTCTTCCCGTTCCACCTGCTTCTTCCACCTCCGCTTCACTGCTAGTAGCAACTTCAATGGCGCCAATCCGAAGGTTCTCAGCTGAGGAGAAGGGAAAGGTTCCCCTTGACATGCCAGCGCAGCTCCCGCCGAAGAAGAGGTCGGTCCACCACCGCGACACCGCGGCGATGCAGGTAGTGACGAGGCCTTGGTGCGAGCGGCCTCCTCCTGGGCATCCACTGCCCTTTTACGCCCAATCCGGGGGCTCGGGAGGAAGGAGCAACGAGCGCCGGCGCAGGCACCGCGGCCCATGTCGATGCGCCGCGAGGACGAGCGCCGTCGCTCCTGGAGTCCATGCCGCGGACTCCTCATGCAAGCTTGTGCTGTGGGCGGCGATGCTCCCAAGCTCCTAGATCCGCTTCCCGCGCTTCTTCTCCTATGTGATGCCGTCAAGGGGGGCTCTCGAGCTCTGGTTGCAGCACGCTGACTGCGATGCTCCGGCGACCGGAGCTGAGGTTGAAGCAGTCTCCACCAGCAAGATCTTCATGACCCGCGGCTGGGGCGAGGTCGCGCGGGTTTGTCGTGCGGAGGGCGCCCTCGCGACCCATTTCGAGTACGACGGCGCCTCCACGCTGTTCTTCAAGGTCTTCGACGCAGAGGGTCGCCGCTTGGAGTGTTGCCTCGAGGCGGAGCGCCAGGGTGAGGCGTGCCCCACCTGTGGCTGCTCCAGCAGCAGCTACTCTTGGGAGTCCAGCGGCTCTCCTGAGCTCTACGAGACTCCGAAGACAAGCAACGATAGCTACGTGCCCCCGAGCTCTCGCCGTGCTCGGAGCAGGGACGCAACGTTCGGCCACCACCTTCGCTGATCTGGATGAGGTTGGCGCCGGCCTCCCGTGGCCCACTGTTGATGATGGCGTCGGCCGCGGGGGTATGTAGATAGGATTCTCCTAGGTTCTCGTCTTTTGGTCCCTGCGAGGAATCAAGAAGTACCCCGTGGGGGCGTGTAAAGAGTCTGCAATGTCTTTTGTTGATATTATCCTGATTATGGAAGCCTTATGATCGCAAGTCCTATTTAGGCTCGGTCTTCCCTTTCCAATCACGTGACAGCTTGTCGCTCTACGCTGACAGGTCCCGGTCCCCAGGCAAGCTTCAGCCGTCGCAGGTATGCCAGGTCGTGTGCCGTGGTCAAGGACAGGAGGTGAGCGGCCCGAGGTCCAGTAAGAGCTCCTGAGGCGCGATGCTCAGGGGGTCCCCTTTAGCGCTCAAGCAGCCGTGGTAAGATAAGAAAGGGAGGCGACGTTGGTGCAATAGGGCCGCAGCGAGTGTGTCCTTTAGGTTCCAATGATTAGTTGATCTGAGCTCGTCACTTATCTTGGTGGTCCGGGGTCGATTCCTCGCGATGCGCCAGGCCTGTGCACAAACATCCGCAGCGTAGCTAGGTCGGGCCCATATGAGTCTCCCCCTTCCCATGCTCTCCTTTGTGCTCTACGTCCTCAGGTCCCGGCCCTCGAGCGAGCTCAGCCGCCGCTGGTATGCCAGGTCGCGTGCCGTGGTCAAGGCCAGGGGGTGAGGGCGGGAGAGCCAGTAAGAGCTCCTGAGTCGCGATGCTCAGGAGCCCCCCTTTTAACGTGCAAGCGGATTACAAGGAAGAGGTGGGAGCTCGCGGTGCCGCTTGATGTTGTCCTCGTGAGATTCCTGCGAGCCAGCACAAGGAAGAACGCGATCTGCCGTTATGGTTTCCAGCCTGCCACGGGTTGCTCCGTGATGGAGTGAAGGCACTGAGGGCCTGGTGAGGTGACGTGCGCAGGGCGTGCCGCGAGCCAGAGCTCGACCGCTCAGGTTTATCGACGTGGTAGGGACGGACCCGTGCAGCAGCGCCGTGCCGGCGTGAGGAGGTCCTGTGGGAGGCGACGATCGTGCAGGTGGTAATCATAGGTAGATTAAACATAAAAGCGGCAGACTTAAGTAAATGCGAGGGACATACATACCACTAGGTCAGGCCCGAGAGGCTTGGGGATGATGCAGCCCGAGGGGTGCCCCCAACAAGGTAAGCTAAAAACATAAAAAAGGGATACATGCCACAGGGACGGACCCACGCGGCCTGGGAATGATGCAGCCCGAGGGGCGCTCCCAGCTAAATGAACTTGGAAAATGTCACCTGGTTCTGTTGACGAAGGAGAGTTGGGGCAGTTGAAGGTGCGCGGCGAAAGGATTGCTCCTCACGAGCCACCGAGGCCCAGCCTTAGGAAGCTCTGGGGGCCCAGGCGGTTCCTTGAGGACCATCTCCATCTCCGTCGGGACGGCGTGGTGCCTGGCTTCCTGAGCCGCCAGGATGCGCTGCAAGTTGCGCTGGTAGGTGGACGACACACTCGGCAGGCCAAAGGGCATGCGAACGTAGCTGTGCGGTGGGCCCTCGCAGAGTTGCACGCGCGAAGGCCAGAAAAGCTCCTGAGAAGCGGCCCTGTTGAGCCTTGGAACGTTGATGCAGACACGCAGCCCGGCATCCTCGCCTGGATGGGAAGCTGCGCCTCGTGAGCGGCTTTCGCCGCGCATGGCCCTTGCGTCTTGCAATTCCTGGGTGGTCTTGGTGATGAACTCCTGAATGGTGGGCGATCCTTGCCCTGTGTCCTCCTGAGGGAAACGTGCCGCGAAGCACGCCTCCAAGTGGTGCCCAAGCACCTCCCTTGTGATTTGGGCAAGGCCTGAGGCCTTCTAGAAGAAAGCCCCCGAGCCCTGCCCGAGAAGGGCGCCGGGCGCGTCTTCCTATGCGATGGAGGGAGGCGCCCCTGGAGCGGGCGCTGATCCTGACAAGGCTCCAGTTGCGACGCCACCCTCCTGAGGTCCTGCACGGCACAGCTGCTTCTTCTTCTTTCTTGGGGATGACCTCAGGAGGGCCCTCGCCCTTGCTGTCGGGGTCGTCGATTGCTGCAGCTTGAATGGCACGCTCGAGGGAGCACACCCCATGTCTCTCTTCACATGAGACCGTGATGATCCCACCGCTCCCCGGCATCTTGAGGACATTCTAGCCGTGATGGTTCACGGCCATGAACTTGGCTAGGGTTGGATACCCGAGGATGGCATTGTACGGCAGACAGATGTGCGCGACGTCCAAGTCGATGAGCTCGGTGCGGTAGTTCTTGCGTTCTCCGAAGGTGACAGGGAGGCGGACCTGCCCTATTGGTGTGGTGGAACCGTCGGTCACTCCTGAGAAAGGCTTGGTAGGCTGAAGCTGGTCATATGCCACTTGGAGGTTGTCGAACGTGTCGACGGACATGACGTTAAGCCCTGCGCCGCTGTCGATGAGGATCTTGGTAACTTGCACGTTGCTAATGACTGGGGAGCAAAGCATCGGGAGGGCACCAGCGGTAGCTGCGCACTTGAGCTGATCTGCCGAGTTGAACGTGATGGGGCACTGGGACCACCTGAGCGGGCGTGTGGCCTCGAGCTTGGGGATGACTACATTCACTTCACGGGCAAACTGCTTGAAGATACGCTGTGAGGCTGGGGCCTTGGCTCTGCCCAAGATGAAGGCGATAGCACGCGGCTCCTCGAAGGCCCCAGCCCCCTCATCTTGATGGTGGTCGTCATTCCTTCTTGACGGTGGCGGCAGCGGAGGAAGCCCAGCGTTGCCCTGAGGACGATCCTCACGAGGCTGATCCCTCCAGGCGCCCTCGCGAGAATGATCATGCCAGCGGTCCTCACGAGGCTGGTCGCGCCACTCCTGGCGCAGGCCACGGTCGTCCCAGCGTCCGCCACCATGTCCTCCTCCCCGGACATAGCCCCGGTCGCCGTGCTCGGGACGTCGACCGAAGTGTCCTTCGCGAATGGCTCTGAGCTCTTGACAGTCACTGGTGTTGTGTGTATTCAGGTTGTGGAAGGCGCAGAATGGACGGCTGCTCTTGGATGACTCCGGTTGGTCTTTGCCACACTTGGTGTCTGGTTCCGCTGTGAGCACGACTGCTCCCTTGCGCTTCACGTCCTTGGCCTTGGCTTTCTTCTTCTCCGGGTCTATAGCTGGGAGCTCGAGGAGGGAGAGGCACCCCTCCTCAGCTCTTGCGCACTTGGTCGCCGGGTTGAATAACTCCAGGGACGTGCACAGCTCTACGTGGATAGCGAGCTCTTCCTTCATTTTGACGCCACAGACACCATCGGAGAACGCAGAGATGATGGCCTCGTCCGTCACCTTGGGGATCTTGAGGCGGACGTTGTTGAAGCGCTGGATGTACTTCTGGAGGGTCTCCCCCGGTTGCTGCTTGACACGGCGCAGGTAACCCGCAGCCGGCGGGCGGTCGCGAGTGCCCTGGAAGTTGGCGACGAAGCGGTCGCGCATCTCATCCCAGGAGGAGATCGAGCCCGGTGGCAGGTTCAGGAGCCAGGAGCGGGTGCCATCCTTGAGAGCCATGGGAAACCAGTTCGCCATAACTTTCTGATCGCCGTTGGCCGCTTCGATGCTCAGCTCGTAAAGCTGCAGGAACTCCGCGGGGTCGGGGGTGCTGTCGTAGCGAGGAGGCAGATCCGGCTTGAACTTTCCCGGCCAGGCGACGCTACGCAGCTCGAGGGTGAAAGCGCGGCAGCCGGCTGTGGTCACCGGGGCCCGCCTTGGAGGTGGAGCTTGGTCTTGGAGGGGTCCGCGCCCTGCCGCTACAGGAGGCGCGCGGTCTTGCTGCAGCAGCCGGTCCTGGCGCGGTGGTGCGAGGAGCGGCGGAGCGTTTTCTTGCAGCGGGGGGACTTCTTGACAGCTTCTTTCTTCACGCGCAGGCGCTGGACGCGGTGGGTCGTGTCGTGGAGCAGCGCGTCTTGGCGCCAGGGCGCCGTCTTGATGCAGAGGTGGTGGAGGCGCTCCGTGAGCCACGTGGCCCGTGGCTGGTGGAGGGCGAGGCAGAGAGAGGGACGGCGCCGGGGAGCCCCCTACGGCGCGGACGAGCTTGGCGATACGGTCGAGCCAATCCTCATAGAGATCGTCGACCGGGCAATAACGGAGGAGCTCGAGCGCCATGAGGAGCGCGGCCCGCGTGTCCATGGGAGCACGACGTGCATGGGACGAAGAACCGGCCGGGGTCAGCGATGGAGTGGCGGTGCGGCCGTCCCACCGCACCGAGGGGTGCAGCGAGGATGCTTGTTGCTCGTTCCCCGCCGGGCTGGTGGCGGCGTTGGCGGCAGGCGACGGGGAACGACGAGGTGTCCCGCCGACGAGGGCCATCTGAGCGATGCGGGCGGCGAGGGCAGCCCGGCGCTCAGCACGAGCGCGGCTTGCGTCCGCCATGGAGACGATGGAGCAACGGGGCGCGGACCGACGGAAGGAAGCTTCGGCGCACCCCTACCTAGTGCGCCAAATGTTGGATCACGGGTTCCGGCAAAACCCTCAAGGTTCGAACACTGGGGTGCGCGCGGAGATTTCCTCCCTATCGATTCAAGCCCTAGCTATCTAAGATCTCGCGGACGAACTCGACGAACTCGCAACACAAAGACACAAGATTTATACTGGTTCGGGCCACCGTGTGGTGTAATACCCTACTCCAGTGTGGTGGTGGTGGATTGCCTCTTGGGCTGAGGATGAAAAGTACAAAGGGGAAGAACAGCCTCCTGAGGTAGAGGTGTTCTTGTGCTTGGCGAACTTGTCTGGGTGAGGATTTGATGCCTCCTACTGTGGTGGTTAGTCCTATTTATAGAGGCACTGGTCCTCTCCCCAAATATTGAGCGGGAAGGGAGCCAACAATGGCCAATTTGAAAGGGGACAACTAGTACAGCTTATCCTGACAAAAGTAGTCTTCGCCTGCAAAAGGCTCTGGTGGTGACGCCGTCTTGGGCTCCATGGTGACCTCCATCTTGTCGTGCTGCTGGTCTTGGTCTCGTTGCACCGATATGGAAACCTTTGCTTGATGCCTCGGTACTCCGCGCCTGCGCTTGCCCCTTGACACCAAAGAGGAAACAAGGATGTTGCGCGCGCTGGCGCCAGCCTGGTCTTGATCGTCATGGCTCACGTCACGAGGACCTCGCGAGGTTTGCGTTCCCTTGATCTCTCTGCCCCTCGTGAGCATGCCTGGCGAGGCCGCTCCTAAGGAGGTCTTGTGTCGCCCGCCTCACGAGGCTTGGCCCCTCGCGAGGGTCTTGAATGCCTTGTCGATGAAGATGGGTCGTACGAGCCAGCTAGCTCAGCCACGCCGTGGGCCGCAGGCAGGCATGTCTGGGGACCCCCGTTCCCAGAACGCCGACAACAAAGGCCTCTTGCGTTTCCCTAGAAGTAATTGGATCTGATATGGAGATGTTTAGTGAAGTTTAATGGAAAAAATAGAATGCAACTACACAAGAAGTAGTCTGTAACTGTCGTTCGAAATTAGTTTGACGTAGTGTTAACTGAAACATGTATATCTGACTCATACGGAGTTCATTTTTGCTCCATAAGTAGTCAAAACGTTTTTGACAACCCGATTCTTCAAACGATTCTTTCATAGGAAACTTTTGGAGAACTTTTCTTAGGGAGTTCGTTAAGAAACTTGTACAGAAACTTTCTTAATGAACACTCGACAAACGCCTTTTGAGAACATACACAAAGTCTCAGATGTGGACCTAGTGCATCATCATAACTAAGGTATCCTTCATTTCCCTAGAAGTAACTGGATATCATATGGAGATGTTTAGTGAAGCAGAATGGAAAAAGTCGAATGCAACTACACAAGAACTAGTCCGTAACTGTTGTTCGGAATCAGTTTGGCGCAGTGTTAACTGAAACATGGATATCTGGCTCATATGTAGTCCATTTTGGAACCACAAGTAGTAAAAATGTTTGTGACGACAAGATGCTTCAAAAGATTGTTTCATAGGGAATTTTTGGAGAAATTTTCTTAAGGAGTCCGGTTAGAAACATGTACAGAAACTTTCTTAGCGAGCACTCGACAAACGCCTTTCGAGAACATACACAAAGTCCCAGCTATGGACCTAGTGCTTTATCATAACTAAGGTCTTTTGCATTTTCCTAGAAGTAATTGGATCTCATATGGAGATGTTAGTGAAGTAGAATAGAAAAACTTGAATGCAACTACACAAGAACTAGTTTGTAACTGTCGTTCCGAATCAGTTTGGCCCCGTGTTAACTGAAACATGTATATCTCACTCATACGGAGTCCGTTCTGGCTCCACAAGATGTTTGAAAGGATTCTGTCATAGGGAACTTTTGGAGAACTTTTCTTCGTTTAGAAACTTGTACAGAAACTTTCTTAACAAGCACTCGACAAACGCCTTTCGAGAACATACACAAAGTCCCAGCTGTGGACCTAGTGCATCATCATAACTAAGGTCTCTTGCATTCCCCTAGAAGTAATTGGATCTCATATGGAGATGTTTAGTGAAGTAGAATGGAAAAAATAGAATGCAACTACACAAGAACTAGTGTGTAACTGTGTTCGAAATTAGTTTGACGCAGTGTTAACGGAAACATGGATATCTGACTCATACGGAGTCTGTTTTGGCACCACAAGTAGTCAAAACGTTTGTGACGACAAGATGCTTCAAAGGATTGTTTCATAGGGAAATTTTGGAGAACTTTTCCTAAGTAGTTCGTTCCGAAGCTTGTACGGAAACTTTTTTATTGAACACTTTACAAACGCCTTTAGAGAACATACACAAAGTCCCAGCTATGGACCTAGTGCGTCATCATAACTAAGGTCTCTTGGATCTAGAAGTAATTGGATCTCATATGGAGATGTTTAGTGAAGTAGAATGGAAAAAATCAGATGCAAGTACACAAGAACTAGTCTGTAACTTTCATTCGGAATCAGTTTTGCGCAATGTTAACTGAAAGATGGATATCTGATTCATACAGAGTCCGTTTTGGCTCCACAAGGAGTCAAAACGTTTGTGACGACCAGATACTTCAAACTATTCTTTCATAGGGAACTTTTGGAAAACTTTTCTTAAGGAGTCTGTTCAGAAACTTGTTTGGAAACTTTTTTATTAAACACTCGACAAAGGCCTTTAGAGAACATACACAAAGTCCCAGCTCTGGACCTAGTGCATCATCGTTACTAAGGTCTCTTGCATTTTCCTAGAGGTAATTGGATATCATATGGAGATGTTTAGTGAACTAGAATGGAAAAAATCGAATGCAACTGAGGGAGACCTGGATTCAGGGGTCCTCAGGTGTCCGGTCTATTCAAGCATGGGGCGGGCTGATGGGCCGTGAAGATAGAACGGAAGATTATTCACCCTGTTCGGATATAACTCCTCGATGCGTTGAGGGTAAGATTGGAGATCGGATGTATTGTTTCCTTCCCTTGTAAACCGCCTCTGTACCCCTCTGGTGTATATTTAAACCAGAGGGGTTAGTTCATAGGGATCATCAGAATTCATATAGGCTAGACTTCTAGGGTTTAGCCATTATGATCTCGAGGTAGATCAACTCTTGTAACCCCTATACTCATCAAAGACAATCAAGCAGGAAGTAGGGTTTTACCTCCATTAAGAGGGCCCAAACCTAGGTAAACATCGTGTCCCCTTTGTCTCCTGTTACCTTCGATCCTCAGACGCATAGTTCGGGACCCCCTGCCCGAGATCGGCCGGTTTTGACATCGACATTGGTGCTTTCATTGAGACTTCCTTTATGTTGTCGACAGAAGGATCGATGGCTCGCCTTGTCAATAATGACGATATTACTTTTGGAGGGGGCCTAACTCCAGGAAAGTTCCTCCAGCTCGGCGGTTTTACCGTGGGCGCTCGCCCGGCCGTCAAGCCAGCGGCGGCCCCCAAAATTGCCAAACATCATCTCCGTGTCAGCCCCGAACACTCTGAAAAGATGGATCTAGCAGATTTCTTGTCCTTGAACGAGCTACTAGATCGCATCACCGCCCTGGGGGTCGCAACAGACTATGATCGGGTTGGGCTTAAACACGATCAGAGGGAAATCAAGTCGCCGCTGGTCACCCACCTGGTAGCGGTTGTTGAGGAATGAGCTGATAACGCCTCCCCCCCCAAATTAAACACCAGCTATGTTCGGATTTCTGAGCCCTACGAGCCGGATACCCATCATTGGGAAGAGACTTCAGTCCTCCAAACATAGGATCGGGCATTTAGTCCGGAAGTCTTCAGGACCTTACTGATCCTGAACTGGTGAACTCGGATATTCCTCAAACTCCGGATCCAATAGTGGGTCAGGGTCGGATCTGAGCCCGCCCACCCACCACAAGAAATATTCCCCAAGCAATTCAGGTCCTCCAGACATATGTGATCTAATGTATGTACGGCAGCAACCTCAGGACATGGTCCATCACTTCTGGGCCAGGTTCCTCCTTGTTAAAAACAAGATTAAAGATTGCTGCGATGACGACGCAGTTTCAGTTTTTTGCCGCAACTGTACGGACGAGGGAATTCTCAATGCCCTCAACCTCTGCCGCATACTACACTTTGCAGATTTCGCACACATAGTACAGAAGTACTACGCAATGGAAAGCGCCTGGAAAGCCCAGACAGCCCGGTGGGAACCTCCTGCCTTTAAGCAGCCCACCGGACGGGCAAAAAGGATGCACCCCTACAGGGCACCCAATCATCACCATATTGACAAGAAAACCAAGCCCTTCACGGGACATGGAACCGTCCTCGACAAAATGCTCGACAAGCCCTGTCCGATACACACAACGCCTAGTACCGAACCAACGCATAGCCTTCGGGCATGTTGGGTACTCCGGCAGGTGGCTAAGAGCGGTGAGGCCATCCTCACCAACACTACCCCAGAGAAGCACTCTTCGGAGGATGACGATCTCAATGTCTTTACAGTCTTCGAGACCTTTTCTTCAAATATTCGGCGCAAAAGGACGCTACCGACCTCGCCGAAGTTAACCAAGTAGTCGCAATAAATCCTTGGAACGATACGACAATAACTTTCACCGTCGACGATGAACCAAGGGCCCGATCAGTCCGAGCACCAGCTGCCTTGGTCTTAAATTCAATTGTGGATGGCTTTCGACTCACTAAAGTGCTCATGGACGGCGACAGCGGACTGAACCTCATCTATGAAGATACGCTTAACAAAATGTAAATGGACAAGAGTCGCATTGAGCAATGTAGCACCACCTTTCGAGGCATTATCCCCAATCGAGAAGCACGAAGCTCAGGGAAAATTAAACTTGATGTAGTATTCGGCACACCGGAGAACTACAGGTCCGAAGAGTTTCTCTTCCATGTGTCACCTTTCAATAGCGGATATTACGCCCTGTTGGGGCGAGAAGCCTTCACACGCTTTCAAGCCATACCCCATTATGGGTACATGAAGCTCAAAATGCCAGGGCCCAACAAAGTTATCACTATCACCGGTGATCCGGATATAGCACTCCGCGCCGAAAACAAAACTGCATGCTTGGACCTCGAGGCACTATCCGAGGCCCTCGCAGCCGAGGAGCTAACCACTCTGCGTTCCACAGTGGACAAAGACAATGTAATCCTCGACAAGAGGCACAAATTCACATCTTTCAAACCAGCTGATGAAATAGTCAAATTTCAAGTACACCTGACGGATCCTAACAAAACATCAGCCACTGGAGCACAGCTGGATCCGACGATCGACGCCACCCTACGAGCGTTCCTGCGTGAAAATTAGGATATCTTCGCCTGGCACCCTTCGGACATGCCCGGGATCCCACGCAGACTGGCCGAACATAGCCTCAATATCATAAAGGGGTTCAAACCAGTCAAGCAGACGCTGCGGCGATTTTCCGAACCCAAACGACAAGCTATGGGGGAGGAGCTAGCCAAACTACTTGAGGCCAAAATCATTAGAGAAATCAAGCACCCGGACTGGCTAGCCAACCTGGTCATGGTGCCGAAGAAGGATAAATCCTGGCGCCTTTGTGTCGATTTCAAAGACCTTAATAAGGCTTGCCCTAAAGACCCCTTCCCACTACCCCGCAATGACCAAATCATTGACGCAACCACAGGACACGACTCATTGTGTTTCCTCGACGCATACTCCGGATACCATCAAATTAAGATGAAGGAGTACGACCAGGCCGCAACGGCATTCATTACCCCGTATGGGCCTTTTTGCTTGAACACTATGCCTTTCGGGCTCAAAAACGCTGGCGCCACTTACCAACGCATGATTCAAACTTTTCTAGAAAAGCAAATTGGCAAGACAGTGGAGGCATACATAGATGATGTTGTCATCAAGACTAAACATGTCAAATCATAGGTGGACGATCTACACCTCACATTCGACAACCTCTGAACATATGACATATGGCTCAATCCAGAAAAATGTGTCTTCGGCGTTCCAGCCAGAAAACTACTCGGGTTCATTGTTTCCAATAGAGGAATCGAAGCGAACCCAGCCAAAATCCGAGCCCTATCACAATTGGCACTGCCAACAGACTTAAAACAGGTCCAAAAGCTAGCTGGGTGCGTAGCCTTGAGCCACTTTATCTCCAGATTGGGAGAAAAGGCGCTGCCACTTTATCGGCTGCTCCCATGCACTGATCATTTTGAATGGGCGGATGTGGCTACAGCCGGATTGGAAGAAATAAAAACTTTGTTAGCAAGCAACCCAATCCTTGCCGCACCAAACGTTGGCGAAACTATGTTGCTCTACATATCTGCGACTCACCAGGTGGTGAGCGCCGTACTCATCGTCGAACGAGAGGAAGAGGGACACAAATTCCCACTCCAGAAACCAGTGTACTATGTATCGGCGTTCCTTACACCATGCAAATCTCGATACCCACACTATCAAAAGATAGCGTATGCGGTCTTCATGGCATCCCGAAAGCTGCGGCACTACTTTCAAGAGTGTTCAATCACGGTGGCATCCGAAGTACCACTCAATGACATCATAAATAATCGGGACGCCACCGGCCGCATAGCCAAATGGGCCATCGAGCTCTTACCATTTAAAATAACATACAAGCCACGCGAAGCTATTAAATCTCACGTGTTGGCCGACTTTGTCGCCGAATGGACAGAAGCCGAACTCCCTAAAGAGTGCAGCACATACTCAAACTGGGTAATGTACTTCGACGGCTCTAAAATGTTAGCCGGACTGGGGGCTGGTGTCATCTTAACATCCCCTACAGGGGACATAGTCCGCTAAGTATTACAAATCATGTATACAGACTCCAACAACGCAGCCAAATACGAGGCACTACTGCATGGTCTCCGAATGGCTGTTTCTATAGGCATACAACGCCTAGAGGTGCATGGGGATTAAAACCTCGCAATATCCCAAATAAATGGAGAATTCGATGCAAAAGATCCAAAGATGGCAGCATACCGAAACGTCGTACTCAAAATATCCGCTCGGTTTGACGGGCTCGAGTTCCATCACGTTGCTCGAGATAGTAATCAGACAACGGATATCCTCGCTCGAATGGGCGCAAAACGCGACCCCGTCCCACCTAACACCTTTGTGGAAAGGCTCTTCAAGCCATCCGTGGTATGGCAGGACGAGAGCGGAAATGCTAGTCCGGCGCCGATTATACCCCAAGATACCGAACACAATTATGATATCATCGGGGGTTCGGGCACTGAAATGACACCTTCCGCCCATGTAATCATGGCTGTCATTGCCCAATGGACCGAACCCTTCCTGGCCTACCTTAATAGGCAGGAGCTCCCTGATGACCAGAATGAGGCCCGTCGCATAGTTCGACGCTCTAAAGCCTATAAAGTTCATGAAGGTGAACTCTAGAACAAAAGTACTACTGGAGCTCTTCAAAGATGTATTTCCGAAGAGGAGGGATGGTAGCTCTTGGCCGAAATACATGCTAGTCTCGGTGGCCATCATGTCGCAGCTCGGGCCCTCGTAAGTAAGGTCTTCCGTACAGGTTGCTTTTGGCCAACGGCCCGAGCAGACGCACAGGCCCTTGTACAGCGCTGTGTAGGATGTCAGCTTTTCGCCAACCAAAGTCATATGCCGCCCACTGCCCTAAGAACAATCCCCATTACTTGGCCTTTTGCGGTCTGGGGGCTAGATATGGTTGGACCCCTTAAAGGGGGCAGCCACAAGAAGAAATATTTGCTGGTTATGGTGGATAAATTCACTAAGTGGATAGAGGCCAAACTAGTAAAAATGGCTGAAGCTGGGCCGATGATCGACTTTATATCCGGTGTTGTACACTGTTATGGTGCCCCGCACATCATCATTACTAACAATGGCTCTAACTTCACAGCCGATGAGGTGAAAATCGGTGTGCTAACCTGGGCATTAAGCTCGATTACGCCTCCGTATATCACCCTCAAACAAACGGTCAAGTCAAACGGGCTAATGGCCTGATAATGAGCGGCATCAAACCCAGACTAGTGCGATCCCTACGGGAGACAGATAAACATTGGGTCGAGGAACTTGATTCCGTACTCTAGGGACTGTGGTCCACGCCCAATCGCACGACCGGATACACACCCTTTTCATGGTGTATGGCGCAGAGGCTGTCTTGCCCTGCGACATTATTCATGACTCACCTCGGGTGCGCATCTATGAAGAGAGAGAAGCCGAGCTTGATTGGCAGGATGACCTGGACGGCCTGGAGGAGGAGCGCCATATTGCAAAAGCCCGTTTCGCATTCTATCAACAACAGGCTCGGGCATACCAAAGCAGAGAGGTGCGGGCCAAGACTTATAATGTCGGCGAGCTCGTTCTACGCCTCCCGGAGAAGAAGAAGGACAAGCTCAAACCAAAATGGGAGGGCCCCTTTATCATAGATGAAGTTCTCATAGGAGGGGCCTATCGCCTTCGTAATGCATCGGACAATCACCTAGAGCCAAACCCATGGAACGCTGCTCACCTCCGAAGATTCTACGCATAAGTTCGGTCATGTTCCTTTTTCATTTTTTTCCCTTCTTCATTTCTTCCTATTTTCTCATTTTCGTACGATTCCCAGGGTATGTTCGGATAAGCCAAACACTTATGGGGTGCTCATCCTAAAATGTATATACCCCACGACACCTGGGGGCTTCTTTAACAGAAGCGTATTATTATTCAGAGCTTGGAGCTCACAATACATACATCGTTTGTTCAGATATACTCTTTTGCCACTATATGCACCTCCACGACTAAAGTTTTTCCCAGCTGGGTTGCCTTGCTCCTGCATTTATGCCCTACGTTCCCGATCTGTTCGGCTAGGGCGTAAATGGAGCACCTTTGTGATTGTTACAACCGGGTAATTCAGACCTGTACCTCAGACGGGTGAAGCCGAAAGCTAGCGTTCTCAAGAGAATAATTGGTCGGCAATCAAACGACAGATTGTTACATTCTGGTAACTCTTCAAACATATAGGTGAGCTTTTTCTGTACTCCGAACCAAAGCCCGGGCATGCATAATTAAAGCATGCCAACCAAAGGAAAGGAACCCTTAATAGAACTATTCTCCTTGGAAGATGTTTCTTACATACGTAATATAACATACACTCCGAACTAAAAATCTTGTCTGTTCGAGCACAATGACTGGGTTGTCTGGTTTCCGGACATAGTGAATGCTTCATTTCATTCCAAATAAGTATCCGGAAACACTCCACCATTTTGTTTCGGAGGTTAAAGCCGAAAGCCTGCGATGACAAACTTTCCACATGTTCGGATAAAGGTACAGATTGATCATAAAGTACATTAATACATTGAATCAAATACCTATTCCTTATCTATTCCATCTATAAGACTATCTAACCTATAGTCTTCCTGCGAATACTTGGAAGCTATCATCACTTGGTCATACACCAAATTCACTAGAAATTCCTTCACGTCTAGTCCCTGTGGTCCCACTCGGGCCATATAATTTGGATCTAGCTTGGTGTAACATGTTTTCACCGTGGCCCAGGCTTCTCGCGCGCCTTCACGGCAGGCGGACGTGTTCCATAGCTCAAACCGGCACCGGGCACCTCTGAACAGGTTTGCCAAACCCAACATGCCTTCTAGAGGGGTATCGGCTGGCCATATTGCCTTGACCATACTCCTCATGGCTTTCCGGGCACGAGCATGTACCACAGACAGTTCCTTCAGCACATCGCCTTGAAATCCGGATACTTCCTCTTCCGGTCGACCAGTTAACAGACCTGCAGCAACAGAGTCATGAAGTTATGAATTATGGACTAAACAAGAGCCCCTAGGGGGGTTTTAAATAATAAAGGAAGACATACCGAACATGCCGCCCTTCAGCTTCTCATTTTCTTTCTTCGCGGCCGATAACTGAGCCCTTAAGCTCTCTATCTCTTTGGATTGTCTGTCTTTTTCCTCCTCGTGGTTTTTCTTCCCAGCTGCGCTCATTGCAGCCTTTTTCCTTTCTGCTAGTTCGGCGGTGACGGCATTTAGCTGCGTCTGATTAATCTTTAGCTCCTGGGATAGCGCAACATTCTTCTCTTTGAGAACCTGCGGGTCATATCGATTCTTAAATCGGTTTTGCCTTACCGCTTCAAGTCTCGGGGGCTATCGGCATATGACTATCAAAATTGCATAAATTTGTACCTGTATATCCTTTGAGAATAACTGAGTGACTCCGACGAGTCCGTCTTGAGCAGCTCGAAGATATGCATCCACCGAGCTGAGTGCGGTAAATTCTTGCTCAGAAAAGGCTGAAGCGCGCATTCCCTCTTTTAATCGACGGTGATTCATCACACTCTCCACTTTGGAATTCATGACAGATACGTCGTCTGAATCCTCATGACGCGGCGGAACTGGCATTGCATCGGCTCTCGTCCTAGTTGACGAGTCAGGCACTAGATTGGCAGACATTCGGCTAATATGACATTTTCCCACCGTCTGCCACGTGCTTCTCCTAATATCAAGGATAAAAGGAGACTTTAAACAATCCGGACTCATAGCCAGGCATGTATTAAAGTAGACATACCTCTTGGAAGACTGTGAGGTTTCTGCAGCGCTCTCGGTCCCCTTTCGTTTCGAACGACTACCCTGCGTAGGGACTGCCCTGGGAGAGGTATGGTCCACCGAGCGCCGATCCTATTAAAATCCGGATCAGTCTAATGGGCAAAATTGCAAATAGGGATTTCCTTTTAAGAGCCCTCTGAATACTTACGATGCAGAAGGGATAGGGGCGGGGGTAGTCGGTGGTGATAGCCACTTCCGAGCCGTCAAGGCTCACTTGATAAAATACCCCGTCATCAAACTCTATGTATATATCTGGATCTTCGCGAAAGCCAGGGTTTTCATCGCGATTATGGTCCTCAGGCTATGGGGCAGGACAATATACATCCTTGATCATCTTCCGCCGTGACTGTTTTAACAAAGAGCAAATTGGATTAGCATGCCGTGACGGCAATAAGGCAACACAGGTAATCGAAGTCTTACCCATTCAATGGGGTTTCACATGGAATAGCCTTCCCAATAGTTTAAGCGAAGGAAATCTTCTTTTTCCCCTTATACAGATCAGCCAGGATTGTGGCCAGTTCGGCAAGGGTATCCGGACCTTTCCGTCTGTAACGGGATGCGTCATCGTCTCCGTTGTAACACCATAAGGGAGTTACTCTGGATTGGAGAGGGTGGACGCACCTCTTTATTGCAATAGCCATGACCGCGACTATCGAGAGCTCGGTATGGGCTAGTAACCTGACCTTGCTAACCAACCTTTTTATTTCCACACTGTCTTCCTCCTTGGAACTTCGGGGACGCCAGTTGAAACACTTCTTTAAAGAGCACTGGAAATTTCAGGAAGGCCACGCCGAACTGGGTCCATGTAGAACCATTCTGAAGACCACTGTGGGTATACCTCTTTGGGAGTTCCTATGAGGTATCCGGATCAGGCTATACACCATACTTCGGCGCCGCCCACTTCAAATATGGAGCCTCCTCGATGGTGGGGAACAAGCCAAAAAGAACTTCCTCCATAGTTCAAAATGGGCCTCGATGCCTAAGAATAGTTCGCAGAGGGCAACGAAACCTGAGATGTGCAGAATCGAACCTAGGGTAAGGTTGTGAAGTTGAAATGCCGTAAAATTCCAATATGCCCCTAAGGAAGGTATGAATTGGAAATCCGCATCCCCGCAACAGGAATGGGACGAAGCACGCCCTCTCCTCCTTATTGGGGTTGGGGAAATTTTCAGCCATCACGTCGTTGTCGATTGTGGCCAATCCCGCTCGAACGGTGACTAGATTTGCGAGGGGAAGATAGCCCTGCGTCTGGAGTCGACTCAGCTGAAGATGCGGCACTGAGCAACTCTGCCAATCGCCCTCTTAAGGGCCATGGGGGCACAAAGAGGAGCCTGGAGCACTGGCCATGGTGGAAGGCTTTTTTCGTAGCTAATCTTGACGATTTTCCTTTTGCGCGATGTGAGATGGCATTTGGGGATCTAAATCTCCTTATATAGATGTCGTCCGAGCGTGATGAGGGGCCTATTTGCAAAACGATCACGGACCGTTCGTATTCACTCGGCGCGCAGAAATCGAAGCGACAATGGGAAGGAATCGTAAAGAAAGAACATGGAGGTCGGAACCAGACTGTCATTGATCCGAAGTATAATGAAGAACCCGCCTTGCAAAGCCGAAGACATAAACCGGATACTACGTCATCATTGAAGGCAAGTTTGGGGGCTACTGAGGGAGACCTGGATTTGGGGGTCCTCAGGTGTCCGGCCTATTCAAGCATGGGTCGGGCTGATGGGCCGTGAAGATAGAAGTGAAGATTATTCCCCGTGTTCGGATAGAACTCCTGGATGCGTGGAGGGCAAGATTGGGGATCGGATGTATTGTTTCCTTCCCTTGTAAACCGCCTCTGTACCCCTCTAGTGTATATATAAACCAGAGGGGTTAGTTCAAATGGATCATCTGAATTCACATAGGCTAGACTTCTAGGGTTTAGACATTACGATCTCGAGGTAGATCAACTCTTGTAACCCCTATACTCATCAAAGACAATCAAGCAAGAAGTAGGGTTTTACCTCCATTAAGAGGGCCCGAACTTGGCTAAACATCATGTCCCTTTGTCTCATGTTACCTTCGACATAGTTTGGGACCCCCTACACAAGATCGGACGGTTTTGACACCGACAACAACTACACAAGAACTAGTCTGTGACAGTCGTTCGGAATTAGTTTTGCGCAGTGTTAACTGAAACATGGATACGTGACTCATACGAAGTCCATTTGGCTGCACAAGAAGTCAAAACGTATGTGAAAACCAGATGCTTCAAAGGATTCTTTCATATGGAACTTTTGGAGAAATTTTCGTAAGGAGTTAGTTCAGAAACTTGTACAGAAAATGTCTTAACGAGCACTCGACAAACGTCTTTCGAAAACATACACAAAGTCCCAGCTGTGGACCTAGTGCATCATCATAAATAAGGTCTCTTGAATTTCCCTATAAATATTTGGATCTCATATGGAGATGTTTAGTGAAGTAGAATGGAAAAAATAGAATGCAACTACACAAGAACTAGTTTGTAACTGTCGTTCGGAATCAGTTTGGCGCAGTGTTAACTAAAACCTGGATATCTGAGTCGTACGGAGTCCGTTTTGGCACCACAAGTAGTCAAAATGTTTGTGATGGCAAGATGCTTCAAAGGATTCTTTCTTAGGGAACTTTGTAGAACTTTCCTTAAGGAGTCTGTTTAGAAACTTGTACAGAAACTTTCTTAACGAGCACTCGACAAACGCCTTTCAAGAACATACACAAAGTCTGAGCTGTGGACCTTGTGCGTCATCGTAAGTAAGGTCTCTTGAATTTCCTTAGAAGTAGTTGGATCTCATCTAGAGATGTTTAGTGAAGTAGAATGGAAAAAATCAAATGCAACTACACAAGAACTAGTCTGTAACAGTCGTTCGGAATCAGTTTGGCGGAGTGTTAACTGAAACATGGATATCGGACTCATATGGAGTCCGTTTTGGCTCCACAAGTTGTCAAAACGTTTGTGACGACCCGATGCTTCAAACGATTCTTTCATAGGGAATTTTTGGATAACTTTTAATAAGGAGTTCGTTCAGAAAATTGTACAGAAACTTATTTAATGAGCACTTGACAAACGGCTTTCGAGAACATACACAAAGTCCCAGCTGTGGACCTAGTGGATCATCATAACTAAGGTCTCTTGCATTTCCCTAGAAGTAATTGGATCTCATATGGAGATGTTTAGTGAAGTAGAATGGAAAAAAATCGAATGCAACTACACAAGAACTAGTCTGTAAGTGTTGTTCGGAATCAGTTTGGCGCAGTGTTAACTGAAACATGGATATCTGACTCATACGGAGTCCGTTTTGGCTCCACAAGTAGTCAAAACGTTTGTGACAAGAAGATGCTTCGAACGATTCTTTCATAGGGCACTTTTGGAGAACTTTTCTTAAGGAGTTCATTTAGAAACTTGTACAGGAACTTTTTTAACGAGCACTCAACAAACGCCTTTCGAGAACATACACAAAGTCCCAGTTGTGGACCTAGTGCATCATCATAACTAAGGTATCCTGCATTTCCCTATAAGTAATTGGATCTCATATGGAGATGTTTAGTGAAGTAGAATGGAAAAAATCAAATGCAACTACACAAGAACTAGTTTGTAATTGTTGTTCGGAATCAGTTTGGCGCAGTGTTAACTAAAACATGGATATCTCATTGAGGGAGTCCTGGATTATGGGGTCCCCGGGCGTCCGAGCTATGTGACATGGGCCGGACTGATGGGCCGTGAAGATACAAGATAGAAGGCCTTCCCCCGTGTCCGGATGGGACTCTCCTTTGCATGGATGGTAAGCTTGGCGTCCGGATGTGTAGTTTGCTTTCTTTGTAAACTGACTCTGTACAACCCTAGGCCCCTCCGGTGTCTATATAAACCGGAGGGTTTAGTTCATAGAGTCTATCATAATCATACAGGCTAGACGTCTAGGGTTTAGCCATTACGATCTCGAGGTAGATCAACTCTTGTAACCCCTATACTCATCAAAGTCAATCGAACAGGAAGTAGGGTATTACCTCTATTAAGAGGGCCCAAACCTGGGTAAATGTCGTGCCCCCTTTGTCTCCTCTTTCCATCGATCCTCAGACACATAGTTCGGGATCCCCTACCCGAAATCGCCCAGTTTTGACACCGACATTGGTGCTTTCATTGAGAGTTCCACTGTGCCGTCGACAGAAGGTTCGATGGCTTGTTCGATCATCTACAACGATGTTGTTTCCGGGGAAGCTTTCCTCCCCGACCAGATTTTTGTATTCGGCGGCTTCGTTCTACGTGCCTACTCGATTGGCCACCTTGAACAGATTGATAGCTACGCCCCTGGTCATCAGATCAGTTTCGGGAACCTAAATTATGTCGCCGACATCCGAGGAGACTTGATCTTCGAAGGGTTCGCGGCCCCGACCACCGCTCTGGCCTTAGATCCGGAGCAAACCGCCATGTCCGAAGATGGGAATTTGGAGCCCATTGAAATCTCTGCTGCAAACCGCACTATCAAAGATCCGGAGGCAATTGTGTCCACAGCTAACTCGGAATCAGACCAGGTTCCTCCTATCATTGAAAGGTCGGACTCGCCCCCGGACTCTAGATCCAAACTCTCGAAGTCCACGTCAAGCAAGCATGACCAGGAGGCCCTCGCCCCGGCCAGCCCCATGGACTCTCGTTTCCCCGTCCAAACCTCGCTCTTAACCGAGGATCTGGACTTAATGCGATCCCTCGCCATCATAGAGGAATCACCTCCGAACTATGCCCAGCCCGGACTAGGGGATGAAAGCAGGGAATTTTACGTCCCACCCACCACCCACTTCATAGCCACTGTCGAAGATTTAACCGACATGCTGGACTATGCCTCCGAAGTCATCGACGACATGAACGGCGATGCCGAAGGCAAACAAGGCCAAGACCCACCATTTATCGGACGCTGGATGGCCACCTCCACATATGACGTGTATATGGTGGACACACTCAAAGAGGATGACGGCGACGGAAGGAAGGATCCGGTTGAGGACAAGCCTGCTGAGGCACCTCCAAAGCATCGACGTCAGCGGCGCCGCTCAAAATCGCGTCACGAAAAGGATAGCAATACCAACACCGGAGACAATAACACCCTGGAGAACGCCGAAGACCCCGAAGCCCCCGTCGAGCCAACATCCGAACATGATGATTAGGAGGAAGGGCAAGTTAACCCTGACGATCCGGTTGGGAACGAGGACTAGGCGGATAGTAACTATCTACCGATCTCCGAGGATGATGTGAGCCTCAGCGACGAAGACTTCATCGTGCCAGAGGAACCACTCGAGCAGGAACGCTTTAAGCGCCAGCTAATTGCTATTGCGAGAAGCCTAAAAAAGAAGTAGCAACAACTCCAAGCGGAACAAGATACACTCAATGACAGAAGGGCCTAGGTCCTAGCCACCGAAGAGTTTGGCCTTCAGCACCCAGCAAAGAGTTATCCGAAGCGTCGACTACTAGCACAATTTGACGACGAGGCCCTCGAGCCCATACCGTCAGGACATGACCGTGCTGATGAACCAGACCGACCACCGTGTGGATGAGATAAAGCGGCCACCTACGTCGAACACCAACCCGCACCACCTCGCCGTAGAGGCAGAGAGACAGCGACTCCAGGTTACACCTACGACATGCGGCAGGATCTGGACAATAGAGCAGGCTAACCTAGATCAATCTATGGATCAAGGGGGCGGGCCCTAACCTGAGAAGACGGCCATCAGGCCTGGCGCGACAGGCACAACCTCATCCGTAACGAAAACCGCATACGAATTTCATCCAAACTGCGTCGTGACGTCGCCCGGTACAGAGGCGTCCCACACCCCTTATGCTTCATCGATGAGGTAATGGAGCACCAGTTCCCAGAAGGGTTTTAACCTGTGAATATTGAATCATACGATGGAACAATGGATCCCGCAGTATGGATCGAAGATTTCCTTCTCCATATCCACATGGCCCGCGGTGACGATCTCCATGCCATCAAATACCTCCCCCTAAAGCTGAAAGGACCAGCACGGCACTGGCTAAACAGCCTCCCAGAGAACTCTATTGGTAGCTGGGAAGACCTGGAAGACGCCTTTAGAGACAACTTCCAAGGTACCTATGTTCGACCTCCGGATGCCGATGACCTCAGTCACATAGCCCAGCAACCCGGAGAGTCAGCCTGGAAACTCTGTACCAGGTTCTTAATTAAAAAGAACGAAATTGTCGATTGTCCGGACGCCGAAGCCCTCGCGGCCTTTAAACACAGCGTCCGTTACGAGTGGCTCGCCCGACACCTTGGCCAAGAAAAATCGAAGTCCATGGTAGCCCTCACCGCACTTATGATGCGCTTGTGCGCGGGAGAAGATAGCTGGCTAGCTCGTAGAAGCAACAGCACCAGCGACCCTAGCACCTCCGAAGCCAGAGATGGCAATGGCGGGCCACGACGCAACAAACACAAGCGTCGAAGCAACAATGAAGATACCAAAGACATGGAGGTAAACGCCGGATTCAGTGGCTCTAAGCCCGGTCAGCGGAAGAAGCCATTCAAGGGTAACAAAGATGGCCCATCCAGTTTGGACCGAATACTAGATCGGCCTTGCCAAATCCACGGCACCTCGGACAAGCCTGCCAATCATACCAACAGAAATTGTTGGGTCTTTAAACAGGCTGGTAAAATAAACACCAAACATAAGGGGAAAGGGCCACCTAGGGAGGATGATGATGAGCCTCACCCAACAAACACTGGGGGCAAAAGAAATCCCCCCCCCCGAGGTAAAAATAGTGAATATGATCTACGTCACTCATATCCCCAAGCGGGAGCACAAGCGCGCACTAAGGGGCTTTTACGCCATAGAGCCAGTCGCCCCAAAATTCAACCCATGGTCGGCATGCCTGATCACTTCTAACCGCAGAGACCATCCGACTAGTATCCGTCATGGTGGTTCGGCAGCATTGGTCCTCGACCCAATCATCGACGGATTCCACCTCACACGAGTCCTTATGGACTGCGGCAGCAGTCTTAACCTGCTTTATTAGGACACTGTCCGTAAAATGGGTATTGATCCGTCAAGAATCAAGCCCACTAAAACCACCTTCAAAGGAGTGATACCCGACATAGAGGCCTGCTGCACAGGGTCCATAACGCTGGAGGTAGTCTTTGGCTCACCGGATAATTTCTGAAGCGAAGACTTCATGTTCGACATCGTCCCTTTCTGCAGTGGCTATCATACACTGCTCAGACGAACCGCGTTCGCTTATTTCAATGTGGTCCCGCACTACGCTTATCTAAAGCTCAAGATGCCCGGACCACATAGTGTTATAACAGTCAATGGAAACATGGAGCGCTCCCTCCATACTGAGGAGCATACTGCGGCCCTCACAGCTGAAGTATAGGGTGGCCTTATCAATCCGAATACTACATCGGCAGTCAAGCCCCCAGACACTATCAAATAAGTCCGGTCTACCCTACAGAATGACAGTCCAGCTCATCCAGAGCTAGATTAGCAATTCGGCCTCTGTCAAAACCCCAAGCTGATTGGAGCATATGTATCGCGCGTACATAACTACGCACTAAAGATACCATGGGCAAAGACGGAGGCACACTAAAAACAAGTTCCACAATACGGCTCGACCCTATCCAGACCCTCATATTCTTCCTTTTTTCTTCTTATTTTTATTTTTCCAGGTTCTTTACAACCCACATCACTTTTCGATGGTACTGATAACCCACGAGTATACGGGATCACAACAGTTTTCGAGGGTAGAGTATTCAACCCAAATTTATAGATTCAACACAAGGGGAGCCAAAGAATATTTGAAGGTATTAGCAGATGAGTTGTCAATTCAACCACACCTGGAGATTAATTATCTGCAGCAAGTGATCAGTAGCAAAGTAATATGATAGTTTTGATAATAGTAGCAGCAACAACGGTAATAGTGATAGCAGTAATTTTGTAGCAGGTGTAACAGTGATGATAGCAGTAGTAACTTAGCAGAAACAATATAAGATAAATTCGTAGGCATTGGATCGGTGGCTTGTTGGATGATATTCATCATGTGACAGTTATAACCTAGGGCGATACGGCACTAGCTCCAGTTCATCGATATAATGTAGGCATGTATTCCGTAAATAGTCATACGTGCTTTATTAAAAGAACTTGCATGCCATCTTTTCTCCTACCCTCCCATGGCAGCAGGGTCCATACAGGAAACTAAGGGATATTAAGGCCTCCTTTTAATAGAGAACCGGAACAAAGCATTAACACATAGTGCATACATGAACTCCTCAAACTACGGGCATCACCGGGAGTGGGCCCAGTTGCTGTCACTCCGGGGTTTCCGGATCATAACACGTAGTAGGTGACTATAACTTGCAAGATTGGATCTAAAAAATGGATATAATGATGATAACATAAACGATTCAGATCCGAGTTCATGGCACCCCGGCCCAAAGTGACAAGCATTAAGCATGGCAAAGTCATAGCAACATCAATCTAGGAACATAGTGGATACTAGGGATCAAGCCCTAACAAAACTAACTCGATTACCTGATGAATCTCATCCAACTCCTCACCAACCAGCGAGCCTACTGTGACGCCCTCGATTCAATCGTACACTAATCATACATGCAAATGTGTACGATCAGGATCAAGGACTCACGGGAAGATATCACAACACAACTCTAGACATGGGCCTCGAGGGCTCGAATACACAAGAGTCAGTGGAAGCAACAATATCTGAGTACAGACATAGGTTAGACAAGTTTGCCTGAAGAAGGCTAGCACAAAAGCAACATCGATCGAAGAGGCAAGGACTCCTGCCTGGGAGCCTCCTAACTACTCCTAGTCGTCGGCGGTCTCCACGTAGTAGTAGGCATCGGCGGTGGCATCTGGCTCCTGGGCTCCGACATCTGGTTGCATCAACTGGAAAGAAGAAGAAAGGGGGAAAAGCGGGAGCAAAGCAACCGTGAGTACTCATCCAAAGTACTCGCAAGCAAGGATCTACACTACATATGCATCGGCATCAATGAAATGGGCTGTATCTGTGGATTGGACTGCAGAATGCCAGAAGAGAAGGGGAAAGCCTAGCCTATCAAAGACTAGCATCTTCAAGCATCTCCAAGCATCAGAAGAGATAAGAGTAGCATAAAGTAAAGTAGTAGTAGTGTCATCAACCTTGGCCACAGATCCTTTGTCGACTCCTTGCGAGAAAGGAATCCCAGAGCCATACTATCCATTTCTCATATCCATGTCTCATCTCAAGTATCCAGTTCTAGTTGTATCGATCGGGATACAACTCCAAGTGTCCGTTACCGTAGGACAGGCTATCAATAGATGTTTTCTTCCCTGCAGGGGTGCACCAACTTACCCATCACGCTCGATTAACTCTGGCTGGACACACTTTCCTGGGTCATGCCCGGCCTCGGCCAAACAATACGCCGCAACCCGACCTAGGCTTAATAGAGAGGTCAAGCACGCCGGACTAAACATATGCCCCCAGGGGTCATGGGCCATCGCCCTGGGAACTCCTGCACATTGCGTGGGCAGCCGGTGAGCAGACCTAGCTACCTCCTTCAAAAAGGCACGTGCTTACGCAGTCCAACCCGGCGCGCGCTGCTCAGTAACTGACGTCTATTAAGCTTCGGCTAATGTATACGACGCAGAATGCCCATACTATGCCCACGTGATGGTTAGTGCTATCAGGCCAGAGGCCCCTCGGATCAAATATCCAAATCGTAGTGGATTAGGAACGCACGGTAACAAGCAGAAACTCACGAAAGATGTGACCCCGTCGCCCCGTCTCGAGGACTTGCGGCAAGGGGTAGGAATGCCCGGCCACACCTCATAATTATCTCGCGGGCACCCTCCAGGTCAACCCGTCTCCACATCACTCGCGGGTACCCCTCAGGGTCGACCCGCCTTTCCAAGTAATAGCTGTAAAGTCCAAGTATCCGTGTGTCCAAACATCAAGGGGAAAACCCGAGGAATCACCCCCGGTGAATTCCACTCGATGCAATCATCAAGGTGGACATAAGAGGATCCACCCTTGAGGTTCACACTTGAGGGGTTGCGCGACAGAGTCGTATCGGAAGTGGTTAAGGAGGAAATCACCCTCGATGACCACGACCGAATAGCTACACTATAGGGTTAACATCAGAAGTGCTGATGAGGTCTCACCCTCGGCACTCGATAGTAACCCAGTAGTGTCGAGTAACTAAGGGGAAAGTGATGTGCTGTGCCGGGGCCTGGTCTTCGATCCCGTTGATCGGGTCTTCCATGATGAAGCAGGGGCAACAAGGACAAGGTGGGGGTCATTGATGGATCACTAGCCAACCTATACTAAGCAGTTTACGATAAGTAGGTAGGTAACAATAAGCAGGTTACAAAAGCAGGCTATGCATCAGAATAGGAGCAAACAATAACAATAGCAAAATCTAATGCAAGAATGAGAGAATCAAACGGGCGATATTGGGATGATCAAAAGGGGGGGCTTGCCTGGAAGCTCTGTTGCAAAGGAAGAAGATTTGTCGGTGATGTAGTCGATCACAGGGGCAGCATCGGTCTTGGGGTCGCGGAGCCGTAGGCATGCTCGGGGAAGGTCGGAGTGGTCGGAGCAGAGTAGTTGGGCGATGGCGCACCGGCGACTGAGGTTGAAGAAGAGGATCGTGGCGTCGATGCAGTGGCGATCCCGGCCGACCCGTTGGCGTACTCGATGCAGACGGAGGAGGCACGACTCCTGGAGTGGACGGCAAGCACGGGGATGCCTTGGTTGCGGCGAATCGAAGGCAGCGGTGGTCGGCTCCGAAGATTGAAGACGATGACACTGGCGACGAACCAGCGCTTCCCGGCTCACGTTCTTCCGCAGAGAGATGAGGTGGAGCACGGCGGACCTTTTGGACTTGATAGCGCTGCGAGAGGAGCTCGGTGGCCATGGTGAACGGTGTCGGTGCGACGACACTTAGCTCGGGAGAGAGAGAGAGAGCGTGGTGGCGCAAGGGGAACAAGCGAGGGAGAGAGGGAAAAGGGGCACTAGGGTTAGCAGGGGGTCGAGGATGCTCTTATCTGTTTTGGGGCACCGACGGATGGTCGACACGGGCGAGATCCACGCATGGACGATCGCGCGTGGCCGGACAGCGCCATGGCCTCTGCCTCATGTCGAGAGGTGAGGGAAAGGCCGGGGCGGTGGGTTGGGCCTGATACAGTGCAAGTTGGGCCAGGTGCAAAAAGGGGGGCGTTCTATTTTCTTTTATGTTTACTGTTTTGCCTTTTCACTTCTATTGCAAAAATACTTGACCACCAAACGACTTTTGTAAAATAAGCAACTTGTCAAAACAAATACTAGGCATTATGTACTACTGCTACAAAAGTATGGAGGCAAGATGATCATGTTCAAATTTTATATAAATGAAAATTAGATTAACGGGGCTATTTTGGGCACTGTTTTAAATCCTAGGGGTATTTTGGGAGTTTAGGTGATGTTGTTTTCCTCAACATAATCACTTAGGAATTATCTGCAAAACTATTAACTATTTTGTTTGCATTTTTGAAGATGTAAAATATTTGACTTGCAATACAAATTTGAATTTGACTTGAATTTTAATCAAGCGGAAATTTGGCAAGGTAAACATGGTGACATCGCAACCATCAGGGGGAGATCACTGTAGCATGATTCTCGGGGTGTTACAAATCTCCTCCACTACAAGAAATCTCGTCCCGAGATTTAAGAGGTGGAGTAAGGGGGAAGCTATAAGGACGAATGTCTGAAAGGAGGAGCATCCGGTAGTTATCTCAAGGAAGGAGATTTTAGAAGCACCAGGACGTATCAAGAGTGCTATACGGAGATTCAATAAGTTTTAACCAAGTAGGCATCCAGCTGATGCCTAAAATAGGTGATGAAGGGGTTCAGAGCACAGAAGAATAATGTTGCCTCTGATACCGAAATGAAACATGGTGAGGAAGTTAGCTCATGTATTACATACGAAGCCGAGTGCCAAGAATATTTCGGAATCTAGGTTGTACAGGAGAGTCAGGTTCTGATCCTGTGGAACTGTGGGTTATGGGCCCACCATGTGGGTTGAGGGGTAGAAGGGGGATGGCATCTTGCATGGTCATGATAGTAAGGCATGTCAGAGAAACATCTGTCAGTTATGTTGGCAACAATGTTGGTACCAAGGCCAATGGATGAAGAGAACCATTTTCCTGCTCGTTTAAACGAGGCGGACCAATAGGCAAAGTTCTCGTCGATCGGTGGTTACCGGAATGTCAACAGCAATAATAACAAGGTCTTACTGACAAATTGTACACAGAGGTGTTTGCAGAAGCAGGGAACTATTACTGCTTAGATCATATAGATAACAAGAAAGGTTAAACAAAACAATGGAAAGGAAAATGTGGTTATTAGTTTAACCAGACCAATGGAAAGGAAAAGGTGCTTATACAAAAGTATTAGAGTATATGCTTCCCAAGAACAAACAGAGCATGATACATGACAGGACATCAAGTACTTATCCATTTAGTTAATGGGGCAAGGAGAATCATGATGTTTACCCATACAACGGTGTTTGGATAATTGATCAAGAAACATTTAGCATTGCGCCTCCAATGTTCTTAATGATGTTTGGAGTAACACAGACATACTTTTGGATAGTATTGACATGGTCATCAGGTAAAGGCCGGACCTTGGGAACACAAAGGATCCATCGGGAATTACTTGAACACCTCATGCAATTCTATCAGGGAAGACGAGGAGGTGGCCGATGGTTTCAACAAAAATCCATCGACGTGCCAAAAATGATGTATTTCCAAAATTTAAATGAACAAATTCGTGTTGGGGGAGGCAAGAATGTTGTCGATGATAACACAAATCATCGAGGGGCAAGGATGGTATTTCTCATCATGACTTCAATTGATAACCTGAAAGAGCATCAGAATTTTGATGATGATCATGACACATTTGTCGAGAGATTTCAGATGTAATTGATTGGCGATGACATCAAGTCAAAGGAATGATGAAGCGAAAGGTTATTCGAACCACGAGTATGACACAAACTTGAAATCAAGCTTGTTGTTCAAGGAAAAATGATATGACGAGGAAGATCGACGTAAGCTTAGCTCATCGTCAAAAATTGTGCTCAGGGAAGAAGAACCAGGTAGCATAGTTAAAATTTGGCACAATATTGACATAGCCGGCTAGGCTAGGAATGAATTGAAGGATTATTAAACTCATAAGCAATGAAAATTACTTATTTATAGAATCAGAGTGCAAAATCGATTCACTTATCGGTGTTCTCGAGTGACTAATAACTCAAAACCCGGGGAAATTTGGAATTGGTGAGAAGCAATACTAGAAGAAGACTCACAGGAAGCAACAGAGATGTTTGATATTCTCGAGATACCAGAGGGTAATACTCGAAGGTAGAGTAGAATAGATGCTTGACAGGTGAGACGATCTGCAGAAGACAAGTACTTTAACTTGTTCGGGAAATGGGATCAAAGAAGAACAATATGGCCAGAACCATGATTGCAAAAGATCAAATCCCAGAGACCAGATGGTATTATATCAAGGAAGTTATTATTACAAGAAGCTTACATGATAGGATCTACATCGTTTCCATGGGCATGAACATAAAGTTCAAGGTCGACTCCCACTTCTCAATGCACAAACTTCCATTCACTTCTCGCTTTCGATAAAGTTGTAGTGTTGAAATTTTTATCCGGCGTAACACCAGTAGAGTATGACCCATAGAAATTTCCGGGTTCACCCAAATTAGGGAAAGCATTAGTTCAACCCATCGGGGCATCTTAGGAACATTTGCAAAAACTTTAGAGGTAATTAACTCAAGCTCGGAAGTAGAGCATGGTTGACAAAGCAGAGAATACAATTTACCAAATGCAATATATATCAGGGGAAGAGCGCACAAATTTTTGAATATGAAGGAAATTGCCGGATAATAATCTAACAAAGGATTCAACGGTCCTCAATGGATCTGATTCGAGTATCAGTACTCAATCAAAAGAAGGAAGGAATGCAAAGGCATTGGATTATAAAAACATCTGAATAATTCGATGCTTAATGCAAGGAAATTATGATTTCCAAATTACAAGATCAGAAGCAGACACTCTGATCAAAAGACAAGTAAGGTGAATAGATATAGATCGACAATCAATTAAGGTTGGTTTCCCGAGAACCAGCTGATCTCCGGAGTGACGTCTGAGCCGGAAAGATCATTTAAAAGGATCAACTGATGATTGCACGCATTCGCTCACATGTTGAATCAATAGGAACAAAATGATGGTGTCAAATGATACTAATGAATATTGCTAGACATATGAGAAGCATCCATAATGTAAGCAGACAAGTAATTGCCGAGCAATAGTTTGAAGAGGATTCTCGGAAGATCGAATAGTATTTCAGAGAATCTTATGAAGCATACGAACAACTGGGGATGAACAAATACTCGATAAGTGCGAGGAATTATCCGTAGGGGTATTCATGTGGTAAAGAACTGCAAGGCAGTAAGCTCAAAGGATTATCGGGGAAACGGAGAGTATTTTATGGCATCTTGTAATAACAAGAGCAACAAGGAATGATTGTATGAATGACAAGTGTATGTAGTTATCCACGGGGATTTGTCAGTGGTAGGGAATTGCAACGGCGAAGGGCACAAGGGTCTCGGGAAAAACATCGGAGAGTATCTTCGGAATCTTCTGATGCACCAAGCGATCATCTGGAATGAATGGCTCTCCGGGAGGAAATAATTGCGAGAACCTAATGTTAGAGTTAATAAAATCATTTAACCCGAATAGAAGAGAGATTATAATCCCAGAGTATAGACGAGGAGTAGAAGATCCTAATACCACCTAATGGCAATGTGGGCCCGTAAGACACACAGCCATGTTAGTAAAAGTTTTTGTAGTGACTAGACTCAACTTCGGCCAAGGAGTTGGAAAGGGGCCTACCTACAGGCAGTCGGCTCTGATACCAACTTGTGACTCCCTCGATTCAATCGTACACTAATCATACACGCAAATGTGTACGATCGGGATCAAGGACTCACGGGAAGATAGCACAACACAACTCTAGACACAAATAAAATAATACAAGATTTATATTACAAGCCATGGGCCTCGAGGGCTCGAATACATATGCTCGAATACACAAGAGTCAGTGGAAGCAATAATATCTGAGTACAGACATAGGTTAGACAAGTTTGCCTTAAGAAGGGTAGCACAAAAGCAACATCGATTGAAGAGGCAAGGCCTCCTACCTGGGAGCCTCCTAACTACTCCTGGTCATCAGCAGTTGAGGGAGTCCTGGACTAAGGGGTCCTCAGGCGTCCGGCCTGTTATCCTTTGGGCCGGACTGATGGGCTGTGAAGACATGATGGTCGAAGACTGTACCCGTGTCCGAATTGGACTCTACTTGGCGTGGAAGGCAAGCTTGGCGACCGAAGATTCCTTCTTATGTAATCGACTCCTTGTAAACCCTAGATTCCCCCGGTGTCTATATAAACCGGAGGGGTTAGTCTGGAAAGGACCGATACACATTACCATAGTCATACAGGCTAGGCTTCTAGGATTTAGCCATTACGATCTCGTGGTAGATCAACTCTTGTAACACTCATATTCATCAAGACCAATCAAGTTGGAAGTAGGGTATTACCTCCATAGAGAGGGCCCGAACCTAGGTAAACATCGTGTCCCCCGTCTCCTATTACCATCGATCCTAGACGCACAGTTCGGGACCCCCTACCCGAGATCCGCCGGTTTTGCCACCGACATTGGTGCTTCCATTGAGAGTTCCACTGTGCCGTCAACAAAAGGTTCGATGGCCCCTTCAATCGTCAATAATAACGCTGTCCAAGGAGGAACCTTCCTCCCCGGACAGATTGTTGTATTCGGCGGCTTCGTACTGCGGGCCAACTCGCTTGGCCATCTAGAGCAGGTCGACAGCTACGCCCCTGGCCATCAGGTCAAATTTGGAAGCTTGAATTACGTCGCGGATATCCATGGAGACTTGATCTTAAAGGGATTCGAACCCGCGGCGATCGCTACCCCTCGCCCCGATGAACATGAATTAAATCTATCATCGGATCACACCTAGGAGATGGTTCCTGCTGCTGCAACGGCCTTAGAGCCAAAACATGACTTAAATCTGTCATCGGATCACATCGTGCCATCCGAGCCCACAGAGTCCGCGGCGTTTGAGCCGCACACGGACTCGACATCCCGCAATATTCGCATCAACAGAACTCCGGACTCGTCTCCGGCTATAAGTTCCGGACCAGGAACGCATGCGAACACTGAGCTGGATTGGTTATCGATTTTCGAATTTGGCATCGCAGACATCTTCCAGCATTCACCTTTGGGTGACATGCTAAACTCTTTAAAGAATTTGTCCTTGGAGAAGGACTCACAGCCGAACTATGTCCGGCTCGAGCTAGAGACGAATGACGAGGAATTTTGCTTCCCGCCCGCCACCCACTTCATAGCCACTGTCGATGACTTAACCGACGTGCTTGACTATGGCTCCGAAGACTTCGACGGTATGGACGACGATGCCGACAAAGAGCAAGGCCAAGACCCACCATTCACTGGACATTGGACGGCTACCTCTTCGTACGATGTGTACATGGTTGATACACCCAAAGGATTTGGCAACGATAAAGAAGAGCCAGATGCGAATAAAACCTCTGAGACACAGTCCAAGCGCCGACGCCCCAAACGCCGTTCTAAGCCTCGTCGCTCAAAAGACGGCAACACGGCACCGGAGAAAATAGTACTCCAGGTGACGCCGAAAACAACGAAGACCCTGTCGAAGCTGCATCCGAACAGGAGGAGCACGACAACAGGCAAGACAACCCTGATGAACAGGCCATTGAAGATGACTCGGAGGACGATAGTTACCGTGCACCCTCCAAGGAGGAGACAAGCCTCGGCAACAAAGACTTCATCGTGCCTGAGGATCCTCTGGAGTAGGAGCGCTTTAAGCTTCAGGTCATAGCCACGGTAAGGAGCCTGAAAAAGAAACAGCAGTAGCTTCAAGCTGAACAAGATCTGCTCGTCGACAGATGGACTGATGTCCTGACAGCCGAAGAATACGGCCTCAAGCGCCCAGCCAAGAGCTATCCGAAACGCAGACTGCTACCTCAATTTGATGAGGAGGCACCAGAGCACATATCTCCCTCGCGTAATGCGGAACGACCACCACGTGGTCGAGAAAGGGCGGCCCACAGGCCACCCCGCGGTCGGGATAAAGCGGCAACTCAGGCCGAACAGCAGCCGGCCCCACCACCCCGTAAAAATAGAGACGGAAGAGTTCGGGGTCACACGTACAACCTCCGGCAGACCCTGGACAGTAGAGCAAGACATACAAGATCAATCTACGGATCGCGAGGACGTGCCTCGAGGGACGACGACGGCTACCTATTCGGACGTGACAAACCTAACTACGCCCGGGCTGAATGCCGCAGACGGACTCCATCAGAGCTATGCCGCGATGTGGCCCGATACATTGGTGCCGCACACCCTCTCTGCTTCATAGATGAAGTACTGGATCACGAATTCCCCGAGGGGTTCAAGCCCGTCAATATCGAATCATACGACGGCACAACCGATCCCGCAGTGTGGATCGAAGACTTTATTCTCCACATCCACATGGCCCAAGGAGATGACCTCCACGCCATCAAATACCTCCCATTAAAGCTCAAAGGACCAGCTCGACACTGGCTTAAGTCATATAGTTCAACAATCTGGAGAATCAGCCAGAAAATTCTGGACTAGGTTCCTAACCAAAAAGAACCAGATCATCGACTGTCCGGATGCTGAAGCCCTAGCGGCCTTTAAACACAGCATCCGTGACGAACGGCTCGCCCGCCACCTCGGCCAAGAAAAGCCGAAATCCATGGCAGCCCTCACAGCACTCATGACCCGCTTTTGCGCGGGTGAGGACAGCTAGCTGGCCCGAAGCAAAAACACAGCCAGCGAGGCAGGCCCCTCGGAGGCCAAGAACAGCACCGGCAAGCTCCGGCGCTATAGACACAAACGCCGAAGCAATGGCGATAACACCGATGACACAACAGTAAATGCCGGATTCAGCGGCTCCAAGTCCGGCCAACGGAAGAAGCCCTACAAGAGGAACAATGAGGGACCTTCCAGCCTGGACCGCATACTCGACCGTCCGTTCTAGATACATGGCAGCCCAGACAAACAAGCCAATCACACCAATAGAGATTGTTGGGTCTTCAAAGAGGCTGGCAAGTTAAATGCCGAGAACAAAGAAAAGAGATCAGAAAGTGAGGACGAGGACGAAGAGCCCCGGCAGCCGAACACCGAGGGGCAGAAGAACCCCCCCCCCCAAGTCAAAACGGTGAACATGATATATGCCACGCACATCCCCAGAAAGGAGCGCAAACGGGCACTCTGGAACGTCTACGCGGTAGAGCCAGTCGCCCCAAAGTTCAATCCGTGGTCGTCATTTCCGATCACCTTCGATCGTCGAGATCATTCGACTAGTATCCGCCATGGTGGTTCGGCCGCACTGGTCCTTGACCCAATCATCGACGGATTCCACCTAACACGAGTCCTGATGGATGGTGGAAGCAGCCTCAACCTGCTCTACCAGGATACAGTACGGAAGATGGGCATTAATCCCTCACGAATCAAACCCACAAAGACTACCTTTAAAGGAGTCATACCAGGCGTAGAGGCCCGCTGTACGGGCTCAATCACGCTGGAGGTGGTCTTCGGTTCTCCGGACAACTTCCGAAGCGAAGAGTTAATCTTCGATATCGTCCCCTTCCGCAGCGGCTACCACGCACTGCTCAGACGAACCGCGTTTGCTAGATTCAACGCAGTGCCACACTATGCTTATCTCAAGCTCAATACGCCCGGTCCACGCGGCGTCATAACAGTCAATGGCAATACGGAATGCTCCCTCCGAACAGAGGAGCACACCGCCGCCCTAGCAGCAGAGGTACAGAGTGGCCTTCTCAAACAACACCATAGTACGGCTGTCGAGCCCCTGGACATCATTAAGAGGGTCCGGACTACATTGCAGCAGGACAGCGTGACTCGTCAAGAGCTCGATTAGCAATTCGGCCTCCGTCACATCCCCGATGAAGTAGAGGCATTCGTACCACGCGCATATAATTACGCACTCCAAATTCCATGGGCATCGACGGAGGCACAGCCTGTGGTCCATAGTACGGCCAGACCGACCCCGGACTCACATACACCTTCCCCTTTTTCCTTTGTTTCAGGTTCTTTTTCCCGTATGCCTGATAACCAGTCCCTTCGAAGGATCGACATACAAAGACGGCTAGCAGCATAAGTGCGTAAGGGTAACCTCTACACGTTCTTCTTGACGGTATTTCTACTTATTTCTCAGGACCCGCACGCTGCGCCCCCTCAACTCCGGCATGTTAAATAGCCCGGATGCTTATTGCACTTTTTGTACAGGATACGCCTTGACGTACCCATACAGTTATAATAAAAATGGTTTGCGGCCCAGTTTCTGTGGTTTGCGTTTCTTACTTCATTTTTATTTCGATCTGCTTATTGATCGCATCCGTACAATCTGGTACGTCTCATGTTCGCCAGGGGCTCCCTATCGTCCCATAATACGGCAGCAAAGTCTGAACACTTCTTCTAGATAAGTTCGGCACCCCGAATTTAGAATTATATGCATTGGCTCTGAATCATGTCTTTGGTCAATAGTTGGGTTGCCCGGCTCCTGTGTTTGCTACCCTACGTTCCGCTGAATCGGCTAGGGTAGTAAAGGGAGAACTACTGCAATTGTGCCCTAGCCTTGACCAGATGAGCAACTCAGTAGAGAAAGCCGAAAACTGACTGTCATGATATGGCGAGAGCCGGTCAGCTGTTCGAGGGTTACAAATCGTTGGAGATTTTTTCCGCGTTATGCGAGAGATCGGCACTTCCCGATCAGATGCTGACAGCACTCTGGTTTAAACCAGGGGCTATGCCCATGCTTTATTATAAAACTCCTATGGCTAAGTGAGGGCGTTCAAGCCGTATAGTCTGATTGCCTTGTTCGTTGCGCTAAACAACTCCTTCAAGGACCATGTAATTGGATCAAGATTGTTTAGATTCCATCCCGAACACCTTCGTACTACCTACGTGAGGGCAGAAGCCGACGACTGGCCAACCCTCAGATTACAAGCAACACGGCCGCACAGGAGGAAACAATTCAAAGCATAATAAAATTACTTTACAAAAATTGGCTTTGTTTTCATAATACAAAGCAAGGGCAACATGAATACATTCATTCAAATACAATGTCCTGCGAACATTGCGCCGCTACAAGTCGAGACCCTTCTATGACATCCGCAAAATATTGCTCGAGTGTGCAGTGCTCCTTGCCCTCCGGCGGCCCACTGGCAACTTCAACGGCGTTCATCTTCGCCCACCACATCTTGCAGCGAGCGAAGGCCATACGGGCGCCTTCAATATAGGCAGAGCGCTTGACGACGTCCAGCCGAGGACAGGCATTCACCATCCACCTCACGAGCCCGAAGTAGCTGCCAGGCATAGCTTCAGCTGGCCATAGCCAGATTGTCAGATCCTTCATGGCTAATTCGGTCACCCTGTGCAGCTCCACCAGCTGTTTCAGCTGATCGGTGAAGGACACGGGAGGCTCTGACACCACATATTGCGACCAGAAGAGCTTCTTCATAGAACCCCCTCCTTTGGCTCGATAGAACTCCATGGCGTCCGATACACTGTGTGGTAAATTAGCAAAAGCCCCTGGGGAACTCCGAACCCGGGTTAGTAAGAGGTACTGCTTCTCCGCATACTTGCTTTGCATCTTAAAAGCCTTACCCGCCGTGATCTTCTTGGCCTCCTGGATCTCCTGGAGGGCGGCCCGGGCCTCGTTCCGTGCGGTCTCCGCGCTCTGACGAGCCTTGGTGAGTTCGGCCCCTTGAGCCGATGCATCATTCTCCAAGGTCTCACATTTGTTAACCGCATCCTGGAGCTCCCGCTGGACTTCTTTGACCCGAGCCTTGAGCTTCTTACGGGCGGCTTGCTGCTGGACAGCCTTCTCCTCGGCCTCGCCCAGGGCCTTCCTCAGGGCCTCGACCTCGG
This sequence comes from Triticum aestivum, assembly GCF_018294505.1. Lineage (NCBI taxonomy): Eukaryota > Viridiplantae > Streptophyta > Magnoliopsida > Poales > Poaceae > Triticum > Triticum aestivum. The sequence continues at coordinate 376,335,709 of NC_057805.1, forward strand.
TCGCGGCTTCTGCACATATCATAATACCGCTGTCAATATATAGCGCTTATTCTTTTCCGAACATATAGCAGGTCGTCACTCACCTTGCTTCTCCTGGAGCCAAATTTTAACCTCGCCGAGCTCGTTCTCGGTCTGCTCAAGCCTCTGCTTCAGTTTAGAGACCTCGGCAGCATGCGAGGTCGCGGCCAACAGTGACGCCTGCTTATCGATACATATTCAGTCAGCCTCCTATAATTAAGGATTGATCCTCTGTCCGGTTCTTCTCGCTGAACACCGGACAGTGTCTCAGGGGCTACGGACTACACGGGTTTTTTCTCTTTCTTACCTTGAAACCTGTAACCAGGTTGCTGCAGGCTTCATTCAGTTTGCACTTGGCAGACTGAACCTTCTCGATCACCGCACCCATAAGGACACGGTGCTCGTCCATGACGGAGGCGCCTCGTAGCGCCTCCATCAGGTTATTCTGCGCCCCTGGATGGACGGGGGCCACCGGTGGAAGCAGCACACCCCCTCCTTCAAAGGGGGCTGCTCGCCTGACTCCGGAGCTACATGAGTCTCCAGAATCATATTCGTCTGAGGGCCGAACTGGATGCGGCCCTCTTCTCCAGTCTCCATGGGGCTCGGTTCCCCCATGTGTTCGGTAGTGGAGGCCTCGCCTTGTGGCGCCTCCCGGACAGCGTCTTGGGCTCCTCCCCGGTTCAGAGCAGTCCTCCGGGACAGCACTTCGGCGTCGTCCCTGGCCCCAGGGGAGTAAGCAGGCGGTGGCGACATGCTCGTCATCTCCGACGGAGCCAACGAACCTCCAGATGAGGATCGTTGGATAAGATCACGGGCCGGACTACGATAGTGCGTTTAACCATGTCAAGATAATAAAGAGAAAGGGCCGGATACGCGCATGAGCGAGCCACGTCACTTACGATGTGGCCTGGGGCTTAGTGCGGGGGTGTCGTTCTGGACTACTGTCGACGTCCCACGCGGTGTTGACCGCTGGGACGCCCTTCCCCTTCTTGGGTGTCTCCGCCTCTAGACGCACCGAAGCCGCCCTGTTCTTCTTCTTCTTCTCCTCGGGGGGAGGGTTGTTTTCCTCCTCCTCCTCCTCTTCCTCGTCATTGTTCTCAAGGACAAAGGAATGAGCTTCATCGTCTTCGGACGTCACGTCCGGAGTGCCCTTGTGACGGGGGCCACCCTTGGCCCCCTTGGCCTTCTTCTTGGCCTTCTTCTCCGGCGCCTTATATGGCGCCGGCACCAGCATCTTTGCCAGGCGCGGGATGACCGGTTCTTCGGGCAGCGGAACCGGACACTGGATCCGCCTCGCCCTCTCCATCCAGTCCTGAAAGAGCAATAATAAAAGCTCAGACATCATCCTCGAAACATAAGTTGGGGATACGTCAGAAGTAACATACCTCGCTGGCGAGGTGTTTACAGTCGTGACCACGGTCTGAATCCGTGGCCGACAGTTTCTCGCTACCCTTGAAAAGCAACTTCCAGGCATCTTCGTGGGTGGTCTCGAAGAGCCTCACCAGGGTCTGATGCTTCTTCGGATTGAAATCCCACAGAGGGCGGCCTCTGCGCTGGCATGGGAGAATCCGGCGAAATAACATCACCTGGATCACATCGACGAGCTTGACGTCCTTGGCTATCATGCTCTGGATGCGCGTTTGCAACGCTATCAGCTCATTGGACGAACACCAGTCCGGACTCTTCTCGACCCAACAGGTGAGTCGCATGGGAGCACCGGAGCGGAATTCAGCAGCCACGGCCCAGGAGGCGCCGCGGGGTTCTGTGATGTAGAACCATTGTCTCTGCCACTCCTTCACTGTCTCCACAAAGGTGCCTTTCGGCCAGGAGACGTTGGGTAACTTGCTCACCATGGCTCCTCCGCACTCCGCGTGCTGGCCTTCCACCACCTTCGGCTTTACGTTGAAGACTTTGAGCCACAGCCCGAAGTGGGGTTGGATGCGGAGGAAGGCCTCACACACGATGATAAACGCCAATATGTTGAGGAAGGAATTCGGGGACAGATCGTGAAAATCTGTCCCGTAATAATACATCAGCCCGCGGACGAAAGGGTGGAGCGGGAACCCTAGCCCGCGGAAGAAATGGGGGATGAATACTACCCTCTCAGTAGGCTTCAGCGTGGGGATGACTTGTCCCTCGGCCGGCAGACGGTGGGCGATCTCCTTCGCCAAATATCCGGCCGCCTGAAGCTCAGTAATGTCGTCCTCCTTGAAGGAGGAGACCATCCACTTGCCCTGACCTCCGGATCCGGACATGGTTGCTTGAGTGGAAAGGAGATGGGTACTTGGGCGCTGGAGCTTGGGATTGGAAAGACGGAGACAGAGAGAAGGCGTGAGAGAGGAAAAGGGAGTCTTTATCCCCTTATAAAGGCAGCAAATATTAAAAGCCTCCACACTCGTCCTAAAAACTCGCCTATTCCCAAGGGTTGTATAAACGGCACGGTTGGGTTACCCATGCCCGCATTGATGAGAATCCCGCGATAATGGGACACGATCTCTGCTTTGACAAGACATGCCATTGGCAACCACGTCTCAAAACATGGAGCGGCAGACAAAAAGCGGTTCGAAATTATGACCGGACAAACATAATGTCGTGTTGTAAAAAGCTGTCAGCGGATAGAACTCGTGTGAAAATATACATTCTCTCTGCGGTTGTGTGTGGTATATGGCAGGCACGGATACTATCGTCGCATCCGAAGACTATCTTGGAGTTCGGAGAAAAGGTAACCCGCCTTGCAATGCCGAAGACGATCTGCGCACCGGACTCCTCGTCATTGAAGCCAGGTTCAGGGGCTACTCAGGGAGTCCTGGACTAAGGGGTCCTCGGGCATCAGGCCTGTTATCCTTTGGGCCGGACTGATGGGCTATGAAGACATGAAGGCCGAAGACTGTACCCGTGTCCGGATTGGACTCTACTTGGCGTGGAAGGCAAGCTTGGCAACTGAAGATTCCTTCTTATGTAATCGACTCCTTGTAAACCCTAGATTCCCCCGATGTCTATATAAACCGGAGGGGTTAGTCCGGAAAGGACCGATACACATTACCATAGTCATACAGGCTAGGCTTCTAGGGTTTAGCCATTACGATCTCGTGGTAGATCAACTCTTGTAACACTCATATTCATCAAGATCAATCAAGCAGGAAGCAGGGTATTACCTCCATAGAGAGGGCCCGAACCTGAGTAAACATCGTGTCCCCCGTCTCCTGTTACCATCGATCCTAGACGCACAGTTCGGGTCCCCCTACCCAAAATCCGCCGGTTTTGACACCGACAGCGGTCTCCACGTAGTAGTAGGCATCGGCGGTGGCATCTGGCTCCTGGGCTCCGACATCTGGTTGCATCAACCGGAAAGAAGAAGAAAGGGGGAAAAGGGGGAGCAAAGCAACCGTGGGTACTCATCCAAAGTACTCGCAAGCAAGGATCTACACTACATATGCATCGGTATCAATGAAATGGGCTATATCTGTGGACTGGACTGTAGAATGCCAAAAAGAGAAGGGGAAAGCCTAGCCTATCAAAGACTAGCATCTTCAAGCAGCTCCAAGCATCAGAAGAGATAAGAGTAGCATAAAGTAAAGTAGTAGTAGTGTCATCAACCTCGGCCAGAGATCCTTTCTCGACTCCCTGTGAGAAAGCAATCCTAGAGCCATACTATCCATTTCTCATATCCATGTCTCATCTCAAGTATCCAGTTCTAGCTGTATCGATCGGGATACAACTCCAAGTGTCCATTACCGTAGGATAGACTATCGATAGATGTTTTCTTCCCTGCAGGGGTGCACCAACTTACCCATCACGCTCGATTAACTCCGGCCGGACACACTTTCCTGGGTCATGCCCGGCCTCGGCCAAACAATACGCCGCAACCCGACCTAGGCTTAATAGAGAGGTCAAGCACGCCGGACTAAACCTATGCCCTCAGTCAATGATGTCTATTAAGCTTCGGTTGATGTATACGACGCAGAACGCCCATACTCTGCCCACATGATGGTTAGTGCTATCTGGCCAGAGGCCCCTCGGATCAAATATCCAAATCATAGTGGATTAGGAACACGCGGTAACAAGCAGAGACTCACGAAAGATGTGACCCCGTCGCCCCGTCTCGAGGACTTGCGGCAAGGGCTAGGAATGCCCGACCACGCCTCGTAATTATCTCGCGGGCACCCTCCAGGTCAACTCATCTCCACATCACTCGCGGGTACCCCTCAGGGTCGACCCGCCTTTCCAAGTAATAGGTGTAAAGTCCAAGTATCCGTGTGTCCAAACATCAAGGGGAAAACCCGAGGAATCACCCCGGTGAATTCTACTCGATGTAATCATCAAGGTGAACGTAAGAGGATCCACCCTCGAGGTTCACACTTGAGGGGTTGCACGACAGAGTCATATCGGAAGTGGTTAAGGAGGAAATCAGCCTCGATGACCACGACCGAATAGCTACACTACAGGGTTACCATCAGAAGTGCTGATGAGGTCTCACCCTCGGCACTCTATAGTAACCCAGTAGTGTCGAGCAACTAAGGGGAAACTGATGTGCTGTGTCGGGGCCTGGTCTTTGATCCCGTTGATCGGGTCTTCGATGATGAAGCAGGGGCAACAAGGACAAGGTGGGGGTCACTGATGGATCACTAGCCAACCTATACTAAGCAGTTTAGGATAAGCAGGTAGGTAACAATAAGCAGGTTACAAAAGCAGGCTATGCATCAGAATAGGAGCAAACAATAACAATAGCAAAATCTAATGCAAGCATGAGGGAATGGAATGGGCGATATCGGGATGATCAAAAGGGGGGGCTTGCCTGGAAGCTCTATTGCAAAGGAAGAAGATTTGTCGGTGACGTAGTCGATCACAGGGTCAGCATCGGTCTCGGGGTCGCAGAGCCGTAGGCATGCTCGGGGAAGGCCGGAGTGGTCGCAGCATAGTAGTTGGGAGATGGAGCGCCGATGACTGAGGTTGAAGAAGAGGATCGTGTCGTCGATGCAGTGGCAATCCCGGCCGACCCGTTGGCGTACTCGATGCAGACGGAGGAGGCACAACTCGTGGAGTGGACGGCAAGCACGGGGATGCCTTGGTTGTGGCGAATTGAAGGAAGCGGTGGTCGGCTCCGAAGATTGAAGACGATGATGCTGGCGACGAACTAGCTCTTCCCGCCTCACGTTCTTCCGCAGAGAGATGAGGTGGAGCACGGCAGACCTTTTGGACTTGATAGCGCTGCGAGAGGAGCTCGGTGGCCATGGTGAACGGTGTCGGCGCGACGATGCTGAGCTAGGGAGAGAGAGAGAGAGCATGGTGGCGCAAGGGGAACGAGCGAGGGAGAGAGGGAAAAGGGGCACTAGGTTAGCAGGGGGGTCGAGGATGCTCTTATCAGTCTCGGGGCACCGACGGATGGTCGACACAGGCGAGATCCATGGATGGACGGTCGCGCGTGGCCGGACAGCGCCATGGCCTCTGCCTCATGTCGAGAGGTGAGGGAAAGGCCGGGGCGGTGGGTTAGACCAGATATAGTGCAAGTTGGGCTAGGTGCAAAAAGGGGGGCGTTCTATTTTCTTTTATCTTTACTATTTTTCCTTTTCACTTCTGTTGCAAAAACACTTGACCAACAAACGACTTTTGTAAAATAAGCAACTTGTCGAAACAAATACTAGGCATTATGTACTACTGCTACAAAAGTTTGGAGGCAAGATGATCTTGTTCAAATTTTATATAAATGAAAATTAGATTAACGGGGCTATTTTGGGCACTATTTTAAATCCTAGGGGTATTTTGGGAGTTTAGGTGATGTTGTTTTCCTCAACATAATCACTTGGGAATTATCTGCAAAACTATGAACTATTTTGTTTGCATTTTTGAAGATGTAAAATATTTGACTTGACTTTTAATCAAGTGGAAATTTGGCAAGGTAAACATGGTGACATGGCAACCTTCAGGGGGAGATTACTGTAGCATGATTCTCGGGGGTGTTAAACCTCGAAGGAATTACTCACTCCCGGTGGGGAGCATCATGGAATTGGCGATGGAGAAGGCTTGGTGATGACGAAGAACGAAGATCCCCCACTCCGAAGCCCCAAACGGACTCCAGATCTACCCTCTTGAGGAAGAACAGGGCTTGGCGGCGGCTCCGTCTCGTGGATCGCGATAATTCTCTCTCTCCGATTTTTTCTCCGAAAATAGGATTTTATAGCGTCCGAATCAGGGTCTGCGGGGCCAACCAGGTGGGGACAACCCACCTGGGTGCGCCAGGAGAGGGGGGCGCGCCCTGGTGGGTTGTGCCCACCCAGGTGCCCCTCTCCGGCAGGTCTTGGCTCCAGGAATTACTATTATTGATATAAAAAATCCTCGCAAAGTTTCGTTCCATTCTGAGAACTTTTATTTCTGCACAAAAACAACAACATGGTAGTTCTGCTAAAAACAGCATCAGTGCAGGGGTTAGTTTCATTCAAATCATGCAAATTAGAGTCCAAAACAAGAGGAAAAGCGTTAGGAAAAGTAGATACGTTGGAGACATATCAACTCCCCCAAGCTTAAACCTTTGCTTGTCCTCAAGCAATTCAGTTGATAAACTGAAAGTGAAAAAGAAAAACTTTCACAAACTCTTTTGCTCTTGTTTGCATAAATAAGCTTAAACAGCACCCAGGTTTTCATCCAACATTATAACTAACCATGTCAACAATAACTCTTAAAGATTATAATGACTCATATCAATGACATAATCAGCTAGCGAGCAATAATAAGATATCTCAAATGGCAACACATTGTCAAAACAACCATGATATAATATGACAATAGTGGTATCTCGCTAGCCCTTTCTAAGACCGCAAAACATAAATGCAGAGTACCTCCAAAGTTCAAGCAGCGACTAAACATTGTAATTCATGGTAGAAAAGATCCAGTCATGATGCACCCAACATTAGCTACACACAATGCATAAATCATGACAGCTGTGCTCTCAGGTTCTAGCGCTTGTTCTAGAAGGTGATGACACAACATAAAAGTAAATAGATAGTCCATTCGCAGAGAGAAGCAGTGATTTGTAGAGGTGCCAGAGCTCAATTTTTAAAACAGAGATAAATGATATTTTGAGACATGCACCCTTCTCATTTACTTCACGACCATCAGTTATCAATATCTTCCATGCTAAGAACGCTAGTGGCGGTTCCCAAGCGATAAAAGTAAAGGTTTTGACTCCATTGGGAGTTTTTGTTTGATTATTTGGGAGTATAACTCTTTTTCATGTTTGCAGTTTGGGACTGGGCATCCCTATTACCGCCCTTTTCTCGTGCGATGGCGAGTGAATAAACACTTGACCTGAGAATACCCCGCTTAGCATGGAAGATACCGACCACCTCCTGTTATTCCATGAACGATCCAGGCGCACAAAAAGGATTATTTTTAGAAGTTTTTAGAGGTGGCACATGCACATTTACTTAGGACAGCAGGGTAATACCGTATATAGGTAGGTATGGTGGACTCATCTGGAATAACTTTGGGTTCAAGATTTTTGATGTACAAGAAGAATTCCCACTTAGTACAGGCAAAGGCTAGCAATTAGATTGAGAAGCGGCCATCTAGAGAGCAACAAAGATCATAACCATGCATTATGCATAAGTAACACTGGACACTAGCATGAGTAGGATATGAACACCATGAACATAAATATCATAGAGGCTATGTTGGTTTTGATTCAACTACATGCATGAACATGTGCCAAGTCAAGCCACTCGAACATTCAGAGGATGATACCATATCGTCATACTACATCACAATCATTTTAACGTTATGTTGATATCTAAGATAAATCATTACCAACTCCCAACTACTTATGCATGGCATGAGAAACTATAATCTCTAATTGTCATTGCAAACATGTTTAATCATAATGGGCTGAATCATAGATACTAGGTTAAACATATTTACACAACCAGAACAAGTCGAGTTCATACCCGTTTCTCTCTGCCACGGCCAGTTCATCGAATATCGTCATTATTGCCTTTCACTTGCAAGACCGAATGATATGAAAATAATAATAGTGCAAGAGTGTCGTGGACTAAGCTAGAATCTGCAAACATTTTTTCAATAGGAGAAGACAAGGTAAAATGTGCTCTTTATTAGTTCAACAATTATTCATATGAGAGCCACTCAACATTTTCATCGTGGTCTTCTCCTTGGTACAAATCGAATAAAAAGAAAATAAAATTCAGAGAAACACACTGAAATATTTTTAGAGTTTTTGGTTTTCTTGAACAAGCAAATAAAAGGGAAAAGCAAAAACGCGAAAAACTATTTACACGGGAAAGCTCCCAACAAGCAAAAGAAGAACAAGGAAATCTTTTTCGGTTTTATTTTTAATATTACTACTAAGCATGCATAGAAAGTAAATTAACTACAACTAATTTTTTTCTAAAGTTTATCAAACACGCAAGAAGAAAGAAAGAAAATAAATCTAAGCATGGATCATACAACAAAAAAGTGTGAACACCGACTAATGAAAATGAGTGAACATGAATGTAAAGTCGGTGAGAAACACGTACTCCCCCAAGCTTAGGCTTTTGGCCTAACTTGGTAATCAATCAGTAGCCTGGAGGGTAGTAGGGGTGCTGAGGAGCGGGCATCCACTCGTCCCACTGCTGAGGCTCCTCCTGTGCCGCTTCCGCAGCAGCCTGAGCGTTCCGGTAGGTGATGATATCCGTAGGCGTGATCTTATATCCGCCCCTGGCAGCATAATCAAACAAAGCAGGTGCAGGCAGTGGAATAATATCACGAGTTTTATCACTAAAAACCAGGTTATATGGAATGGGAATGTTAGGATAATCTCGTGCAAGAAAATGATGGTGTTCCGTGGCTGCCCGCTCTAGGTAAACCTTGGTCAAAGGGTGTATCTCGACCTCGAAGTGAGCCGCCAAACGAGTAGAAAAAATCCCACCATGTATTTCACCCTAGGATTTATTAAGATGGAGGCGGCGAGCCACAGTAGCTCCCAAGCTATGAGTGTTGTCACCCTCTAGTGCTTGGCGTAAAACAACAAAGTCTGGTGCGCTGAGCGCACCTACTTTCTTTCTAGCAAGCAAGCACTTAGCAACAAATAAAGAAAAATAATGTACGGCAGGAAAGTGTAAGCTAGCAGCCATGGTGGCTAACACCCCTCTCTCATCTCCCACAGTCAAAGTGCGATAAAAGTTCTCAAATCCAGCCGGCCTAGGCTCAGCTAAGCTCCCATCAGAAGGGATCATGCATATGTTACAAAATTTAGTAAGTGGTATCTGGTGGCTTTCAGCATATAAATCGAAGCTCACTTCAGGAGGATTATTTCTAGACAGGAAAGTAAAACTCTGAACAAAGATGTTTGTTAGGATTTGGTGCTGGTCACACACATCTGCGATGAAGTCGGTGAGCCGGCATTAGCAACATATTGTGTGAACTCCTGAAAAATTCCGGCCTCTTCCAGGAACGGGGTGTGCGGCCATTCGCACGGTCGTACCTCCGCCAACCTTCGAGGGTGGAGATCACTGTCAGAAGACTCCCCGATAACACCCTTGGAGTTCTTCTTATAGCCAAACTTCCTAAAGATATTCATGTCCACGTACAATTTTTTGAAAAATAAAAAAACTTTGGGGGTGAAAAAATTTATCAACAAAACTATATAAAATTGATAGCAACTACTCGTAGGGATACATAGAGGCCATAGCAAGCATTCAAACTACTTAGAAAACTAAGAATTCAACATGCAAGCTCATCTACAGCAGCACCAAGAGTAGCTAATTATTCAAAACATAAACCACTAAAACAAAAACTAATTGGACAAACTGTGGAGTCACATACCAAGCAACAATCCCCCGAAATAGTTTCGGAAACGGAGCTTCGAGCAAAGAGATCGAAATCTGCGGGTTTGAGAGCAAGAACACGGGAGAGAGAGCAATGGAGATTTTTTCAGGAGGTAAGTGATGATGTGGGATGAAGGGATAAGTGAGGGGGCCCATGTGGGGACCACATGTGACGCGCCCGATTTGACCGTACACTAATCATGCACGCAAATGTGTACGATCAAGATCAGGGACTCATGGGAAGATATCACAACACAACTCTACAACATAAATGTAACACCCAAAAAATTTTGGCCTTGTTTTTTATTTATTAAAATGTTGCCAGGAAATAAAACTTTTCCAATTGTCAAGTTTTACCTTTTGTGATTTTGGATTTTTGCCCCTAGTGGGAGAAACCTTCAAAGGAATTGTTGGACTTGATTACTCTCTAAAATAAAAACAATTATTTATCAGTGGATCCAAATGTTGCAAGATTTATTTTCCTCAAAGCTTTATTCCTTTAAAATGATTTCTTTTGCATTTGGAGCCTGTTTTGCACTGCAACCTTTTGACAAATGCATTCAAAATTTCCACCAAAATTTGGGGATGTCATGTGACGTTCCCACATCGCTTTTATGCAAAAATATCTTCTGGCCATTGGAAATTTTGGGCTCTACACCAACTTTTCCAATCTGGTCCAGTAGGCACTTTTGCACTACAACCCATTTAAATATTCTTCAAAAAATTCTTCCAAGTGTTTGGAGATGTCAATGGATGTATGCAATTCATCTTCAAGCAAAAACCCAGTGATGTTCTTTGAAAAATTTGAGTGGATCAGCCTCTTTTACATTCTGGTCCAATTTGATGATTTGTACTGCAACCTTATCTTTCTTTACTCTAGTAACCCTGAGCTTTTTCCTACTTGCAGCCCTCCCTACCAAACTGTTAAGTCCAGGAGATTGGGCTCATTGGAGGTTTTGAAATGCATGTTCTAAACCCTTTTTCTTTCTGCCCAAAACTGGAGTTTTGCAAAACTTGCACTATCTACCTTCTGTTTTTGCCAAACAAATCCTACCACCATCTCCTGCATCTAAAGAGACACTGATCTGGAGATTTTGGCCACTCCAAGAGTTATCTAAGTGCATATGGCATTCTGTCAAACACCTGGTGTGCACAGCCACTTTTGGCAAGCTCTCTGGTTTGCATTGTGGACTTGAACTCCTGACCTATCCACCTTGTCCACTGAGTGTCTTAGTACCCCTACCTCCATCCTGTGCAGTGCCAGCTCCACCCTCGAGCTCTAGAGCGCGCTGGCATTTCGTCGAGCAGGTGCCGTGCGTGCTCTGGGCGCGCCCAGAGTGCACGTTTTGCACGCGCGCGCACTACGCCGACACGCAGCACTGCCGCACTCGACGCGACCCGACCCTGGCCCCCTCTGCATCGCTGAACCGCGCACTAGCCGCCCCCTGCTCCACGGTATCTCTGACTCCCTGCTGCGCCGCTGGCCGCGCCCTTGGCGGCACGCCGGCGTCGGCAGCGGATTCCGCCGCGGACGGCGCCGACCAAACCACCAGCGCGCGCCAGCTGCCTCAGAGCACAGGCCGTGCTTATCCTCCCGCTCGTCGGCACGCTTTCGTCTCCGCCACGATACCCTGCTACTACAGGAAAGTGGTCGCCGGGGATCTTATCTTCTGCCGCCACAAAGCCAGCCTCGCCACGCTATATAAAGGGACCCCGAGCCCCTCCGAGCACCCAGGCGACATCAGACAGTCCCCGTAGAGCTTCCCACGCAGTAGATCAACCCGTCATGGCCGTCTTCCTCAACTCCGGCCAGCTCGGCCACCGCTAAGCTCCAGTGCGATTTGTCGCAGCCGACCACCCTTTCGCCAATCCAGCGCCACCAAGAACTTCCCCGTAGTCTTGCGGAGCTGCCCAGCTACCCAACTTCGGTCGGAGACCACCGGAGCACCAAAGTCACTTCACCACCGTAGCTTTCCTCCGCCGCGGAGCTCGCCGCCGGCGATTCCTGCCACCTCCGTCGACCCATCAACCACCCAAAGGACCGCCTCGGTCTAGCCGTTCCATCCCCGCCCCTGGATGCCCGTGAGGCGCTGCCGTTCGTCGACGGCGATCGCCGGAGCCCCGCTCCCGTCGGGCAGAAGGGAGGAGAAGGAGGGAAGAAACGATCAAACCTGACCAGTGGGCCCCCTGGACCCACTGTTAGCGACTCGCACGTCCGCCCTCTCTCTGTTTAAGTGAAGGCGCAAACTCCCGAGTGCGTTTCTCTGCTGCGTAAGCGTATTTCCCTCGAATCGTTTTCTTTTCTGGTTTTATTTAAAAACAGAGATTTGACCAAACTTTGACTGGCTATAACTTTTAATATAAAACTCCAAATGAGTTCATTCTTTTTCGTACCTCTCTCAAATTTCATCTAGTTTATTTTAAGATTTATTTCAAAAATATTTGAGACAACTTTTGGTACTGTGTTTGAAATATTTGTATTTGTGTATTTTGCAAAATAGGATTTTTGGAGGAAAAGGAAAGCTTCCAATAAGTGCATCCTTTGCATACTCTTGAAGGCAAGCATTTCTGAACTCTGGCATAATATTTTGTTGTGGTGTTTGGATGCGATCACAACACCTTTGGACTTGGAGTACGTGATAGCTTTATGTATCGATATGGTCACGTGTATGAGTACACTTTGGAGTTGTTTGTGGCCAGCAATGGATACACTAATGATTTGGATCATCCTCATGAGCTTCTCTTGCACACCGGTAGGAAGCCGGGAAGGTCGTGGTCTTGGGTAGACACGAGCTTGTCCCTAATCCCTCGTCGAGGCGAGTATGCCCGGCATAGCATGGTGAGGCTCGAGGAGTGGTGATTTATTTCACTAGTGGTAATATTGTTGGTGGATACTTGGACCACCTGAGTCGGTTGTAGACCGAGTCTTGATCAATAGCTTCCTTTTTGTTGGTACCACCACTTGTCCCTGCAGGGGACAGGGTATGGTTCAGTAGGTTGTCAACCCCTTTCCAAAGCACGCACCGTACAGAGAGGCCGTGATGAGGGTCCCATGACCATGGATTAAAGCCAGTCATTCGGTCCGGGGGCATGGGTGTTTCGGTTGTAGCCGAAGGGGATAGCTTCCCCAGTTTGCGCGCGGTATAAATTTTGTGATCCCATGCTACGTCGAGGTTGTAGCCTCCCCACTTAGAGTTTTGCTTGGCAGGTGTGTGCAGGTCAGGTGTGTTTTCAATTAAAAGACCGTAGACGGAATTAGTCCCGAAGGACTAAGTAAACCCGTTACTGGTGGAAAATGGTACTCCCTTTGCATAGGATACATCCTTTTGGATAGTCTTGTTCTTGAGTAAAGACCACAGTCTGAGTTGAATCTCTGTAACGGTATTCGGATGGAGAACGATTAATCTAGAACTCTGTAACGGTATTCGGATGGAGATACGGCTTGACTAAATTATCGGTTTTCGGATGGAGAAACGACTGTACTAAATATTGTTTATGATTGTGGCACGTATGGATTGTGATCTTTATTATTCTGGACTAACCTTTTATTTTATGTACATGATCGAGTATCCCTGGGATGGTCCTACCTCCTGGATGTTCGCTGTGATTATTTTCTTATAAGCCCTTTCTGTGGTGTCGCTCAGACGCCCGACTGCGGCATTACTATTCTGCATTTTTCCGCTCGAGGAGTCGTTCAGACACTCGTTTGGCACCTGTATTATTATTCTGCATTTTCCGCTCGAGGAGTCTTTCAGACACTCGTTTGGCACCTGTATTATTATTCTGCATTTTCCGCTCGAGGAGTCTTTTAGACACTCGTTTGGCACCTATATTAATATTCCGCATTTTTCCGCTCGAGGAGTCTTTTAGACACTCGTTTGGCACCTGTATTATTATTCCGCAATTTTCCGCTCGAGGAGTCTTTCAGACACTCGTTTTGCACCAGTATTACTATTCTGCAGTTTCCGCTCGAGGCGTCATTCAGACCCTCGCTTGGCACCCAGTATTTTACTTTGAATAATTTTTAACCACATGTGTGCATCATGGTTTTCGTACCTTTTCGTGACAGACGTGTGATCACATAATAATCCAGAGCATGTTTTTGATTTATTATACCCGTGTTCTTTATGTTTGCGAGTACATTCAAACGTGCTCACTGGCTTGTCCCTGGCTATTGTCTTGGCCAGATTCCTTGCTTGGAGATAAGCATCGCGGTGTCAACCTCGAAACCTACGCGTTGACGTTTGCATCCTCGCGAAGATAGGAATTATCCTGGTCAGCTGTTCTTGTGGGAAATGGAGTCCCATAGACGCCGATGTATCCAACCACTTCCGCCATCAACCACCAGCAAACCTAATGTTGTACTCCTAGGCCTAGATGGTCTTGTACTACATATTTTTGTACTTGCTTGGAATTCTTGTATCGAGTTGGTACCTCATCAGCTAACAGTAATCCTGGGGCTGATGAGCGCACAGACCGTTTTTCTGGGAATTTATATCCCAAAAATCCGGTCGTGACAATAAATAAGTCATACAAGCATCATAATACAAGCCAGGGGCCTCGAGGGCTCGAATACAAGTGCTCGATCATAGACGAGTCAGCGGAAGCAACAATATATGAGTACAGACATAAGTTAAACAAGTTTGCCTTAAGAAGGCTAGCACAAAAGTAGCAACGATCGAAAAGGCAAGGCCTCCTGCCTGGGACCTCCTAACTACTCCTCGAAGCCGAACTCCACGTAGAATCATCCTCGGGATCTCTAGCTCCTGGACTCCAGCATCTGGTTGCGACAATCCGGTATAGAAAGGGGAAAAGAGGGAGAAAAGCAACCGTGAGTACTCATCCAAAGTACTCGCAAGCAAGGAGCTACACTACATATGCATGGGTATATGTGTAAAGGACCATATCGGTGGACTGAACTGCAGAATGCCAGAATAAGAGGGGATAGCTAGTCCTGTCGAAGACTACGCTTCTGGCCACCTCCATCTTGCAGCATGTAGAAGAGAGTAGATGGTAAGTTCACCAAGTAGCATCGCATAGCATAATCCTACCCGGCGATCCCCTCCTCGTCGCCCTGTTAGAGAGCGATCACCGGGTTATATCTGGCACTTGGAAGGGTGTGTTTTATTAAGTATCCAGTTCTAGTTGTCATAAGGTCAAGGTACAACTCCGGGTCGTCCTTTTACCGAGGGACACGGCTATTCGAATAGATAAACTTCCCTGCAGGGGTGCACCACATAACCCAACACGCTCGATCCCATTTGGCCGGACACACTTTTCTGGGTCATGCCCGGCCTCGTAAGATCAACGCGTCGCAGCCCCACCTAGGCACAACAGAGAGGTCAGCACGCCGGTCTAACCCTATGCGCGCAGGGGTCTGGGCCCATCGCCCTATGCACACCTGCACGTTGCGTACGCGGCCGGAAGCAGACCTAGCCTAGTGGCGTTCAAGTCCAATCCGGCGCGCGCCACTTAGTCGCTGACGTGACGAAGGCTTCGGCTGATACCACGACGCCGGGATACCCATAACTACTCCCGCGTAGATGGTTAGTGCGTATAGACCAAATGGCCAGACTCAGATCAAATACCAAGAACTCGTTATGCGTGTTATGTCGAAGTAACCGCGGACGCCGTCCAGGGCCAGGCCCACCTCTCACCTAGGCGGTCTCAACCTGCCCTGTCGCTCCGCCACCAAGATCCACTTGCGGGTACTCCTACGAGCCGACCCAACTTTAGTCATCACATGTGCCATGTATATAGTATATAAGTATATACCCGTGATCACCGCCCAAGTGATCACGGCCCGATAGTATAGCACAGCAGACGGACAAGAATGTAGGGCCACTGATGGAAAACTAGCATCCTATACTAAGCATGTAGGATTGCAGGTAAAGGTAACAACAGTAGTAGCAAAGATAGGCTATGCATCAGGATAGGATATCGGAAAGCAGTAACATGCTACACTACTCTAATGCAAGCAGTATAGAGAAGAATAGGCGATATCTGGTGATCAAGGGGGGGCTTGCCTGGTTGTTCTGGCAAGTAGGAGGGGTCGTCTTCGATGTAGTCGAACACACGAACATCGGCAGGGGTCTCGGAGTCTACCGGAAAGGAGTAACGGAGGGGGAACACAATAAATAACAGAGCAATCAAAGGTAACACAAAGCAAGACGCGGCGATACGTTGTGCTAGGGGTGACCTAACGTAGGGATAGGTGATACCGGCGATAGGGGAAACATCCGGGAAAGTATCCTCGGTGTTTCGCGTTTTCGGACAGATGAACCGGAGGTGAAAGTTTACAGGTTTGCTATGCTACAGATGTGTGGCGGACGAACGGGCTGCGTATCCGGATTCGTCTCGTCGTTCTGAGCAACTTTCATGTAGAAAGTATTTTCATCTGAGCTACGGTTTATTTTATATGATTTTCTAAAGTCTTAAATCATTTTAGTATTTATTTAATTTATTTAATTCAACATTATCCATAATAGTGCCTGCTGACGTGAGATTAATCCTTAACCCATAATAAAATAGTTTTGGAATTTTATAAATTCAATAGGCATTTGTTTAATTGTTTTCTCTATTGTTTTAATTTTTCTAGAGCCTTTAAATATTTTATCAAAGCTTGGTTTCTCCACCATAATTACTTACGATTTATTTGACACAACTCGAACATTTTAGTTTTTATATTAGAAAATTTTACTGTTTGCCTATATTTTAGATTTTAATTTGAATCGTTTTTGAACTAACTCCAGTTATCAACAGTAACCGAGGTGACGTGGCACCATTAGCAGAGGTTTGCTGTAGCTTGATTATCCGGGCGTCACAATTATCCTCCACTACAAGAAATCTCGTCCCGAGATTTAAGAGGGAAGTAAAGGGGGAAGGTTCGAGTTACGAAATTCTAGGGAGTGTTCTTGGTCTTGGTTGTTCTTCTCGAAGAGGTTGATCCATTACATTGATGTCTTCATTCTGCTGTTTCAGGTCATCATGATGAAGTTGTCGTCCTTTCTTCGGGAACTCCATCGTACTTACGAAAGAATAAGGGGGTATTCTGGAAGAATGGGACCTCCGCAAGGTTGACTATCTGGTAGCTAACATCGGGGAAGGTGGCGGAAAGTAACTCTCGAACTGGAACTTTAAGAAAATATCGAGAGCAAAGTAAGAAGGTACCATGAGAAGTTTCAAGCGGGTTGGCAATCGTTCGATGCCTGAAACAAAGTGTAAAAGGGGTCCAGATCAATGGGAGTAAGTTTTGTGTCTGATACCAGAACTGATGATCTCTCGGGAGGTGACTCGTGAATTATATACGAGGCCACGCGCGAGGAACAACCTTGGGAACAGGGGGTGTACAGGAGAGTCATGTTTTGATCCTGTGGAACTGTGGGTTATGGGCCCACCATGTGGATTAAAAGTAGAAAGGTCGTTGGCATCTTACATGGTCATGATAGCAAGACATGTCAGAGGGTAGCCTGTCGATTATGTCGGCAACAACATCGATACCAAGGGCGAGGGATGAAGAGAACCATTTTCCTGCTCGTTGAAACGAGGCGGACCAATAGGCAAAGTTCTCATCCATCGGTGGCTACCGAAATGTCATCAACAACAGTAACATGGTCTACGGAGAGAGTGGTACAACGAGGTGCTCAGCTAAGCAGGGAATTATCTCTGCCCAGCTAAGTCAGATTACAAGAAAGGTTAAGCAAAGCAATGGAAAGGAAAATATGATTATCAGAGTAAACAGAACAATGGAAAGGAAAATGTGTTTAAACACATATTTCAGGGGTATATCCTTCCCAAGGGCAAGCAGAGCATGATATCCATGACAGGATATAACATAGAAAACCCTTTAGGAAAGGGGAGAGAAATTTTATGCCATTATCTATACGACGGTGTTTGGATAGTTGATAAAGAAAATGTAGCTTTGTGCTTCAAACGTTCTTATTGAAAATTGGAGTACTAGTGACATGCTTCGAGATAGCATTGACATGGTCTTCAAGCAAAAGGTTAGACTTTGGATACAGGAAGGATCCATCAGGAAAAACTTGTAGAATACGTCTTACATTTTCCTCATGGAAGAATAGCTAACCTTGCTAAAAGGAAAGCTTATAACAATAGGTCCTCCGGACAGGTGTGTTAGGCATGACATCACCTTACCGGGTCATAAATAGGCCAATGTTATAACTCTTGGAATATGTTCCAACCATCATATCTGACCGAGATTCAGATCTGATTGGTGTCAGGATAACTCAGACTCGGGATGCCTGAGAAGAAAGGTGCAACACAAATTGTCGAAACGACATCGAAGATTCTCGGGAGATGAACTATGGAAGCGAGTTCCGAACAAGGGTTCATCATTACGTCAAGGAGAGGTGAGGAGGTGACTGATTGACTCAGCGACAATCCATTGAGATTTCCAAAAGATGGATTTCCACAACTATGTGAACAAGGAGATAACACTAACTAGATCGAATGACTTAATGATGTATGCTCGAGGAAAACATACACAGTTAAACATTGGTCGAAATGTGCACCCGAAATATGGGCTAGGTAGCACGATCAATGTTTGAATGATGATTCATTAAGCCATAGACGTAGAATGAAACTATAGACCAATAACTTCAAAGCAATAGGGTTGCTAGAAGTTTAGAATTTACACATCACAGACCATTTGTCGGTATTTCGTTTAGAAACAACACGGGGACCAAGAAAGAATGGTGATGGCGAGAAGTATCACTGTACCAAGAATTCTTAAGAGGTGGAGTAATGCTCACGACATTATTGACATCAAAGATGGTAATACTCCATGGTAGAACATAACATAAGTTGGATAGCAAGGAAATCAAGATACAACACAAAATATGAACAAGTTTGTGTTGGGGGGAGGCACGAATGTTGTCGATGATAACACAATTCATCGAGGGGAAGGATGGTATTTCTCATCCTGAATTTCAACACACAACTTGGAAGAAGTCAAACTGTTGACAATGATCACGACAAATTTGTCGAGAGGTTTTCAAGAAGATGTAACTGATCGACGATGACATCAAGTCAAAGGAAACATGAAAGCGAAAGGTTATTGGAACCACGGTTAGGACACAAACTCGAAATCAAGTTTGCTGTTCAAGGAGAAGTGATATGACGAGGACGATCGACATAAGCTTAGCTCATCATCGAAAGTTGTGCTCCACGGTTAAGGACCAGGTAGCACAGTTAAAATTTAGCACGCTAATGATATAGCCGATCAGGCTAGGAATGACTTAAATGATTATTAACTCATAAGCAACGAAAATTACTTAGAGTTATTGAATCGGAGTGTGGAATTGATTCACTTATCCGTGTCCTTGAGGGGTTCTAACAACTCAGAACCCGTTGGAAAAAATGGAATCGGCAAGAATATTAGTTGATGAAGAACTCATAAGTTAAGTAGTTCCTTGGCATTCTCGAGATACCAGGGGGGTAATACTCGACGACGGACCAAAGTAGAGGTTGGACGGGGGTATTGCTCTACAGAGGACAAGTGCTTAAACTTGCACGAGAAATGTTATTTAAAGGAGAACATGGTCAGAACCACGATTGAAAAAGGCCAGATCCCAGATATAAGATGAACTTATACCAAGGGAATAATTAATTTTAAAAGAAGCTACGATGAGAAGATCTACATCGTGTCCATGGGCATGAACACAAAGTTCAAGGTCGACTCCCACTTCTTCAATGCATAACCTTTCATTCACTTCTCGCGTTTGATGAAGTTGCAGTGTTGAAAATTTTATCTAGCAAAATACCAGAAGAGTATGACTCATGAAATCTTTCGAGTCCACACATATTATGGAAGGCATAGGTTCAACCCATCAGGGCATATTAGGAATATATGCCACAAGCTTCAAGAGTAATTATCACCAGCTCAAAAGCAGAGCATGGTTGACAAAGCAGAGGATACAATTTACCAAAGGCATTATGTATCAGGGAAGAACTCACAAGGTGATCAAATATGAGGGCACTGTCGGATAATAATCTAACAAAGGGTTTGGTTGTCCACAAGGGATCAGATGTGAGCATCGGTACTCAACTAGAGGAAGAAAGAATGCAAGGGGATCAGATTATAGAAACAACTGACTAACTCAAAGCTCAAATGCAAAGGAATTATGATTTCCAAATCAAGGGATTAGAAGCAAACGCTCTGATTAAGGATGGATAAGTTGAATAGCCTTAGGGGTACAATCGATGGCAATTTGACTGGTCGATAACAGCTCATGTTTAAAATGACGTTTGAGCCAGAAGGAAGAATTCTAGGATCTGATTGAGGATTGTGAGCATTCGCAATATTTTGAATCAACAGACTCAAAATGATAATGACAAGGAATGACAATAAGATTACGAGACTTATGGGATTAACCATAATGCAAACAAGCAAGAATTTCAAGAGCAATAGGTTGCTTAGGATTTTTGGAAGTTCAAATAGTATTTCAAAGACTTTTGTGAATTACTTGAATCAACTGGGGACGAGCGGATACTCGGTAAGTGCGAGAATTATTCGTAGGGGTATTCAGGTGACAAGGAACAGCAAGGCAGTAAGCTCAAAGGATTCTCGGAACAACAGAGAGAATTTCGGGGTATCTTGTAATAACAAGATCAACGGGAAAACATTGTATGAATGGCGAGTATACGTGGTTATCCATAGGAGTTTATCGATGGAAGGGAATTGCAAAAGCGATGAACACAAGTTCTCGGGTTAACAGCGGAATGTGTCTTCAGGGTCTTCACGTGCAGCAGACGATCATCAGTAATAAGGGGCTCTCCGGGTGAAAGTGACAACGAGATCCTAATGTCAGATTTAGCAAAATTCAATTAACCCAAATAGAAGAGAGATCAGAGTCCCAGAGTATAGACAAGGAGTAAAAGATCCTAATACCACCCAATGGCGACGTGGGCCCGTAAGACACACAGCCATGTTAGTAAAAGTTTTTGCAATGTCTAGACTCGACTTCGGCCAAGGAGTTGGAAAGGGGGATTCCTACAGGCAGTCGACTCTGATACCAACTTGTGACGCCCCCGATTTGACCGTACACTAATCATGCACGCAAATGTGTACGATCAAGATCAGGGACTCACGGGAAGATATCACAACACAACTCTACAACATAAATAAGTCATACAAGCATCATAATACAAGCCAGGGGCCTCGAGGGCTCGAATACAAGTGCTCGATCATAGACGAGTCAGCGGAAGCAACAATATCTGAGTACAGACATAAGTTAAACAAGTTTTCCTTAAGAAGGCTAGCACAAAAGTAGCAACGATCGAAAAGGCAAGGCCTCCTGCCTGGGACCTCCTAACTACTCCTCGAAGCCGAACTCCACGTAGAATCATCCTCGGGATCTCTAGCTCCTGGACTCCAGCATCTGGTTGTGACAATCCGGTATAGAAAGGGGAAAAGAGGGAGAAAAGCAACTGTGAGTACTCATCCAAAGTACTCGCAAGCAAGGAGCTACACTACATATGCATGGGTATATGTGTAAAGGACCATATCGGTGGACTGAACTGCAGAATGCTAGAATAAGAGGGGATAGCTAGTCCTGTCGAAGACTACGCTTCTGGCCACCTCCATCTTGCAGCATGTAGAAGAGAGTAGATGGTAAGTTCACCAAGTAGCATCGCATAGCATAATCCTACCCGGCGATCCCCTCCTCGTCGCCCTGTTAGAGAGCGATCACCGGGTTATATCTGGCACTTGGAAGGGTGTGTTTTATTAAGTATCCAGTTCTAGTTGTCATAAGGTTAAGGTACAACTCCGGGTCGTCCTTTTACCGAGGGACACGGCTATTCGAATAGATAAACTTCCCTGCAGGGGTGCACCACATAACCCAACACGCTCGATCCCATTTGGCCGGACACACTTTTCTGGGTCATGCCCGGCCTCGTAAGATCAACGCGTCGCAGCCCCACCTAGGCACAACAGAGAGGTCAGCACGCTGGTCTAACCCTATGCGCGCAGGGGTCTGGGCCCATCGCCCTATGCACACCTGCACGTTGCGTACGCGGCCGGAAGCAGACCTAGCCTAGTGGCGTTCTAGTCCAATCCGGCGCGCGCCACTCAGTCGCTGACGTGACGAAGGCTTCGGCTGATACCACGACGCCGGGATACCCATAACTACTCCCGCGTAGATGGTTAGTGCGTATAGACCAAATGGCCAGACTCAGATCAAATACCAAGAACTCGTTATGCGTGTTATGTCGAAGTAACCGCGGACGCCGTCCAGGGCCAGGCCCACCTCTCACCTAGGCGGTCTCAACCTGCTCTGTCGCTCCGCCACCAAGATCCACTTGCGGGTACTCCTACGAGCCGACCCGACTTTAGTCATCACATGTGCCATGTATATAGTATATAAGTATATACCCGTGATCACCGCCCAAGTGATCACGACCCGATAGTATAGCACAACAGACGGACAAGAATGTAGGGCCACTGATGGAAAACTAGCATCCTATACTAAGCATGTAGGATTGCAGGTAAAGGTAACAACAGTAGTAGCAAAGATAGGCTATGCATCAGGATAGGATATCGGAAAGCAGTAACATGCTACACTACTCTAATGCAAGCAGTATAGAGAAGAATAGGCGATATCTGGTGATCAAGGGGGGGCTTGCCTGGTTGTTCTGGCAAGTAGGAGGGGTCGTCTTCGATGTAGTCGAACACACGAACATCGGCAGCGGTCTCGGAGTCTACCGGTGTCGGGTGGTTGGTGCGATATATGCCAAGGGATGGCTTATCATTATGGGAGCCAATAAAACGTCGCCGGTGCCCGGAAACGGGATGAGGCGAAGACATGCACGCCGGCGAATCTTACCCAGGTTCGGGGCTCTCCGAGGAGATAACACCCCTAATCCTGCTCTGCGGGGTCTCCGCATGATCACTAGATCGATAAAGGGTAGCTACAATCGCTCCTAGAGCTGTTGAGGTCAAGGGAGAAGAAGAGCAAGGCTAGCTCATGCTTCTCTCTATCTATGGTGTGTGTGCTATGCTTGGGTGCGAACCTAGAAGCGAACCCTTTGCATGGGTGCTCCGGGGGGTTTATATAGGCCTACCCCCAGGGGTACAATGGTAATCCGACTGGGAACTTGGTCCCAGCCGTCAGTGTCTACGCTCGCCGGCTTCTCCGCCGGCTGCTGGGTCCCGCCGGCTGCTGGGTCCCGCCGGCTGCCGGCTACTTGGTCGACAGGCCGGTCCCACCGCCTAGGGTCTTGTGGGCGGCTGCTTATTGTAGCCGCGCCTCTGATGATGAGGGCTTTGTCGAGGTGAGCATGGCTACAGTGGGCCGCCTCGGGGGCTATCACTGTAGCCTCACCTCGTCTTGTCTCCTTAATGGGGCTCCTGCTTCGAGGAAGGGAGTAGCCGGCTTCTGGAGGCCGGCTATACTCTTGGCCGACTAGGAAAAGCCGGGCCGCCTTCACGCCTCTCTCTGGCTGAAGGGGCCCGCAGTCCTTGGGCCGTACAGGAGTGGGTCGTGGATGACGTCGAGGCTAGCGTGGCTACAGTTCCGAGCCGCACGGGAGACGCCCATCCCGTACGGCCTCCTGTAGCCATGCCCGCCTCGGGCTTCGGGGGTCGTGGGCCGCACTGTGGCCACACCCCTTCACGTCGCCGTTATGTAGGAGTGGTTGTGGTCTTGGCCGGCTCCTAGGAGTCGGCGTCCTTCTTGGCCGGCTTCTTGGAGTCGGCCACCCTGTAGTCGCCCTAGGGAGGAGTCGGTGAGGCTGGGTCGCCTTCCGGGAGTCGGCTTTAGTGGTAGTCGGCCAGGGAAGGCGGCCCAAATGCTTGGAGTGCTTGAAGGCCCAAAGGCCTGATAAATTTTCCGAAGAGCCAGGGGTAGTCGGTTAGGCTACCCGTGGCCATTTACTCCGACAGTAGTCCCCGAAGCTGATTGGGCTTCGAGGTGGAGTGGGGTTCAAGAAGCTCGATCAGCTTCCTATCGTGACAAGCCGGCAGCTGGGAGCCGGCCTTGGTCAGGCGCGCCGCCTTAGTCGAAATCTTCTGGAGTCGGGGGGCGGGAACCCGCAGGCACGTGCACCGGGCCGCGGGCCGGCCTCGGGCCGTCGGCGTGCCACGTGGCCGGAAAGCCTGCCAGCCCACGCGCGTGACGGGACGTCGTCGCAGGGAGGGGGCCCGCCACATCCGCGCCCTGGCCCAGGCGCGGATCCTTTGCATCCCGAAACCGCCCGCACGTTTCGTGCGGCAGTTTCGGCTCGCACTTGTGCGTAATAAACGCGAGACGTGGGGGGAGTGGGCGCAGTTAATCCCACGTCTCCTCCCCACGTCCGGCCTCTTCGGCCTCGTGAGGCTATAAGTAGGGGGAGGCGGAGGGCGGCAGGCCCTCGCACGCTCCTCCTACTTCCACCATCTTCTCCCCTTGCTCGTTCTCGCGACAGCGCCTCACCGTCGCGCTCTTCCTCCGCACGCTCCTCTGCCGCCGCGCTAGCCCTCGCCATGCCTCCCCACATAGAGCAGCTTGGCGGGGATTGGGTCGGCTCCATCGTCCATAACGACCACATCGACTTCCTCCGCGACACCCGGCGTCTGCCCAGCGCGGACAAAGTGGAGGTCCGCCTCGCGCCGGAGAAGGAAATCAGGCCGGCGCCGCGGGAGGGCGAGCGGGTGGTCTTCCGCTCGCACTTCCTGCGCGGCTTCGGCCTGCCAGTGAGCGCCTTCTTCCGCTCCTGGCTGGAATTCTATCAGCTCCAGCCGCACCACCTCACCCCCAACGCGGTGGCGCTGTTGTCGGCCTTCGTTACCCTGTGCGAGGGCTATCTCGGCGTCCTCCCCACCCTCGAGCTCTGGGGGGAGTTCTTCCAGTCGAAGCTGGGCACGCGCGTGTGGGGCATGCCGGCTCAGACTGGCGCCTTCATCGCGTCGCGGAGATCAGGCGCCGACAACCCCTTCCCCATCATCACGCTGATCCAATCGGTGAAGAAGTGGCAGAAGTCATACTTCTACGTGCGGAGCATCGCTCCCCGGGGCGACTACCTCAACTTGCCGGCCTACGTAGCCGGCCCACCGGCGGGCAGGCTGCCCCAGTGGTCCTTCCGGGCCGTGACGCTGTCGCAGGCAGGAAACGCCGCCATCGCCCGACTGCGGGTGATGGTCCAGTCGGAGGGCCTGACGGGGCCCGACCTCCTGGCCGCGTTCGTCACGCGCCGGGTTCTTCCGCTCCAGAGACGGCCTCATCTGATCTGTTAGATGAGCGGCCAGCTCGATCCGAGCCGAATGTGCACCAAGGAGATGCCGCAGCACGACGCCGCCTCCATGGTGAATTACCTCGCCAACTGCCAACTTTCCGAAGACTGGCAATTCGGCAAGGAGCCATATAGCCGTGCCAATCCTCCGCCTGCGGTACGCTCCCCTTGTTTCTTTTTCTCTCTCCCTCTCAACCTTGTCGCCGAGTTCTTCTGGGCCGACTCTAACTCAGTCGGCTCGTTCTTTTGATAGGGTCCTCTGCTTCGGCCGGCCGGCGGGACAGACGTGGAACGCTGCTTCGTCCCCGATCGGACCGAGCACGACCAGGAAGACCTCGACCTGGGGGCGGTCCATATGGAGGACGCCGTCGAGCCGGCTGGTGGCCAAGCCGGCGGCGAAGCGGGCGGCTCTGGGTTCACCGCTACTTTCGACGACTGGCTGGACGAGGACGAAGTCGAAGCCGTCCCGCACCGCCAGCCGGCATCCGGACGCGGCGCGGGCTCCTCCGGCGCGCAGCCTGCTCGGGGTAGAGGCCAGAAACGTCGCGCCGCCCAGGGCTTGTTCGGCAGCCAGACGAAGAAGCCCAGGGGCGGGGCGGCAGCCACCAGGCGGGAAGAGGCGGCCGCGAAGGCGGCTCGCTTCCGCAAAGTGGTGAAGCAGCCGCAGACCGTGTCGGCGTAAGTTCTCTTTCTCTATGTACTTTCTTTCTTTCTCTTCCTTTGGTGGTTCTTGAACCTTCGTCTTCTTTTTCAATGGTCAGAGCTCCGCTGTCACTTGAGCGGGCAACTGCCGGCTCCGTCGTCGAGTCGCCAGGGGGCTCTGGGAGCACCACCCGCCGCGTAGATCCCCGCGCCGCCCTCAGGGAGGCGACGGAAAGGAACGCGCGGGAGGTGCGGGAGGAGCAGGAAGCACAGGAGGCGGGGGCACGGAAGGCAGCCGCCGCCCAGGCGGCTCGGGAGGAAGAGGCGGTGAAGGCGCTCGCCGAGGCCGCTGCCAAGGCCCAGGCAGAGGAAGCTTTGATGGTCACCCCCCTACGCACCATGGCGCCAGGGGACGTGGATCCCTCGCCAGGGGGAGCCAGCGGTTCCCAGCCGGGGCTGGGAGGAAGCGGCGACGACGTCATCATCCTGGAGAAGGCGCCGGAGCCGACTCCTCCGACTAGGGCGACCCAAGGCTGCCAGCCTGAGCCTGCGCCCGCACAGTCGGCGGAGGGCGAGCCAGCCGCGGGGGCTGAGGTGGCGGTCCGGGTTCCGCCAAGCCGGCGTGCAGGGAAGGCCGCGTCGGAGCCGCAAAAGGCCGCGTCGGAGCCACAGCCGGCCGTGGGCTCCAGCTCGTCGGCCCGAGACGCGGAGGCGGCCAGCGCTACCTCGGGGTGGACACCAGGCGGAGGGACAGCCGTGGTGAACGTTGCTGCACAAGACGTCCGGACCCGGCTCCAGAGCCAAGCCGCGGCGCTGAGGCAGTTCACCGACGAATTCCTCGCAACACGGGCAGCCATCCGGGTTAGCATTCCTATCTTGTTCTTTCTTAATCTTGATTTCTCTCGTGGGGGCGCGTCAGCGCACCCACTGGGTGTAGTCCCCGAGTTCCGAGTCGGCTGCTGAGCAGGCGGCTTGGAACTTCTTAGAGATTTTGTCTTTGCTGCTTTTGTTCTTACTTCGGTCTTTTGTCCGTCTTGCAGGACTACCACAACCTCCGAGCGGCCGCCTTCAACTCCCAGGCTCGGGAGCTGACTCAGAAGACCGCCGATCTTACTGAAAGCCGAGGTATGTGACTTGATCTTTATCTCATGTGGGGGCGCGTCAGCGCACCCACTGGGTGTAGTCCCCGAGATTCGGGCCGACTACTGAGCAGTCGGCTCGGATCTTCCTTGATGATTTCTTATTGTTCTTCTTCTTCTGCCGTCTCTGCAGCGGCCGACGCCAGTCTGAGGGCACAGCTGGGGGAGTCCCAGATTGCTCTTCGTGCCAAGGACATGGAGCTCGCCGCCTTAGTGCAGGAGCGCGACCGCCTGGTCAAGAAGCTGGCCGACCAGGAGGAAGGCCATAAGGCGGCGCTGAAGGCTGCACAGGATCGCGAAGCCACCCTCCAGGCCGAGTTCGAGACGGAGGCGGCCGGCTGGGCAGAGGCCAGGCAGACTCTGGTCTCCGGCTATGGCCAGATCGAGGATCTCGTTGACGGTAAGTCGTCTACCCCTTCGTCCTTTCTTGCCATCTGCCACTTTGACTTGTTTTTCTGATTTTGGTGTTCTTCTTTTCTTTTCTTCTTCGCGTAGAGTACTTCCCTGGCTATTCAACTGCTGCCAACCAGGCCATCGAAGCCCGTCGCCAGGCGAAGAGGCAAGCCGGCTTCAAGATCTCGCCAACCGCCGGCCGCTCGCTGGAGGAACAGCTCCTGGCGATCCAGGCTCGCATCCAGCCGGCTCACAGGCTGCTCCGCCGGCTTCAGCGTGCCGGGTCACAGGTCTTGGCCACCCTCTGGCCCGGCCAAGTGGTCCATCGCACCCCCAGTCGGACCGCCGACTGGCTGGAGGTAGCAGTCGGCCGCTTCGAGGCTTGGAAGGCGTCAGCGGCTCGCTCCGGTGCCAGGCGGGCGCTGGAGTTCGTCAAGGCCTGGTATCCCGGCCTGAACCTGGACCAGCTGGCTACCTGGCGGCAGCAAGCCGACACGGAGCTGGAGCCGGCGCGGCCGGCCATCATTCGGCGGGCTTCAGCGATCGCCGACTACACCGACACCAACGTCTTCGCCCCCGAGGTGGACGACAATGGAGTCGCCCAGCCGGAAGATTGGTTCGGGCTGGACCCGGCGTACGGCGAGGAATCGGCGGAGGAGATCGACTCCAGCGACGAGGGCGAAGAGGAGGAGGAGGAGGGTGAAGACGCCGAGCCGGCTGGTGGAGTAGCCGGCCAGCCTGACCGCGCCTCCAGCACTACGTCGCGTGCGAGTGCGTCTCCTGCCGCTGGAGGTGGTCAAGCCGGGACCAGCTAGGCGGCCACTCCTTCAGCCGGCGAGGCTGCCTTCCCCGACCAGCTCGGCCTTCGTGTCGCGCCTTAGTCTTCTTTCTTTTATTTTCCTGTCTTGTTACTTTTGAACAATGTTTGGTTAAGTCTGCACAATTCCACCTACTGGGTGTATTCAAACTCAAGTCTGCTGCCGGCCTGTGGGCGGCTTTATGTATATAAGTTATGCAATCGGTCTTTCCTTGTACTTTCGCTTTTTGTCCTTCTGCTTTTTCCCTTTGCCGCCCTCCCTTGGTTTCCGCCTCCCCAGTCAAACAGTTGCTCTGCAATCTGTAGCCGGGGAGTGCCTGGCCGATTGGGGAGGGGGAAGTACTTTTAGCTCTGCCGGACTTAAGCTAAGTTTTTTTAGGAAGCCGGCCAGCCGGCTGTTTTGACAGTCGGCAGGCATATTTGGAGGCCGTCTCTTTGCTATATAGGTTAGTTGTTCCCTAGCCGTTTTTCGTGTGGGCGTCCTTTCTGTCGTTCCTCTTGCTAGTCGGGCAGTCAGTTCTTTGAGCTGCGACTTTCAACAAGGGAGGACTCGGGAGCCGGCGCACTACTTTGCTGACTTTAGGAAGAACTTTCGATATAGCTCAAGGCGGCCAGTCCCCGGGCCGACTAGTCGAACCCGGTGCCGAACAAAAATTCAAAATGTAATAATACATTCATGGATATGACACTCGTCATTCATAGATAAATAAAAGGCAGTCCCCGAGTACTTGTTCGGGGGGCCTGTTGGTTTGTACTTAATACAAAAGGGGAGCGTGATACATACTGCTTTTCAGCTGGAAAATCCTCTTAGGAGGTTTGCGTTCCATGGTCGCTCCGACTCCTTGCCGGAGTCATCTCTCTTGCGTGCTCTTGGTTTTTGCGCGTCGATCAAGTAGTAGGAGTCGTTGCCGAGTGCCTTGCTGACGACGAAGGGGCCTTCCCAAGGGGCCGAGAGCTTGTGCTGGCCGGCTGTTCGCTGGATCAGCCGGAGCACAAGGTCACCCTCTTGGAAGGATCTTGGCTTGACCTTGCGGTTGTAGTAGCAGCGCAGGCCTTGCTGGTAGATGGCGGACCGGCTGAGGGCTAACAGCCGGCCTTCTTCCAGTAGGTCGACGCCGTCTTCTCTTGCTTCTTTGGCTTCCTCCTCCGTGTACATGGTGATCCGAGGCGAGTCGAACTCGATGTCTGTTGGGATGACAGGCTCGGCACCGTACACAAGGAAGAATGGAGTGAAGCCGGTTGACTTGTTGGGTGTAGTGCGCAGACTCCAGAGGACAGCCGGCAGCTCTTCGAGCCAGCAGCCGGCCGATCGCTCCAGTGGTACAACCAGTCGGGGCTTGATGCCGGAGAGGATAAGTCCATTTGCTCGCTCGACCTGGCCGTTTGACTGCGGGTGGGCAACGGACGCTAAGTCCAGTCGGATGCCCTGCGTCGCGCAGAAACGTGCCAGTGCGCCTTTGGCATAGTTCGTGCCGTTGTCGGTGATGATGCTGTGTGGCACGCCGTACCGAGTAGTGATGTCGGTGATGAATGTCACGGCAGTCGGCCCGTTCAGCTTCTTAATTGGCTTGGCTTCGATCCACTTTGTGAACTTGTCCACCGCAACGAGTAGATGTGTCATGCCACCGCGGGCTGTCTTGAAAGGGCCCACCATGTCCAGTCCCCAGACGGCAAAAGGCCAGGTGAGGGGAATGGTCTTGAGGGCGGAAGCCGGCAGGTGTTGTTTGGAACTGAAGACTTGATATCCTCTGCAGCTCTTGACTATTTCTTTAGCATCCTCCATGGCAGTCGGCCAGAAGAAACCGTGGCGGAAAGCTTTGGCCACGAGGGATCTTGAGGCGGCGTGATGGCCGCATTCGCCTTGGTGGATGTCTTTGAGGATTGCCACTCCTTTTTTTGGCTCGACGCAGCGCTGGAAGACTCCAGTGACGCTGCGCTTCACAAGCTCCCTGTTGATTATTGTATATGCTGCGGCTCGTCGTTGCATTAGTTTTGGTGAGATCTCATCAGCCGGCAGCTCTCTGCTGACTAGGAACTTGAGGATGGGCTGGGCCCATGAGGGAGCTGTGACTTCTTCTGCTGTTAATGTGGCCACCATGACTCGGGTGGGTGGGTTGGGTGTTGCATTGGAGTCGACCACCGCTTCTTGTGTCGTTGCAGTCCCCGGGCCGGGTTCTGAAGTCCCTGGGCCGGGTGCGACTACGTCAGTCCCCGGGGCAGTCGTCGAAGTCCCCGTGCCGCCTGCGGGATTTCTTGAGCCGGATCCGGCTGTTTCTGGCGCAGGCGGTACGAAGATGGAATCCGACTCTGGAGACAGCTTGATGGACGGCTTGAGGAGGCGCTGGAGGGAGACGCCAGTCGGTATGGCTTGTCGGGTGGAGCCGATCCATGCTAGGGCATCTGCTTGGTCGTTGTCGGCCCTTGGCACGTGAAGGAACTCGCACCCTTCGAAGTATCCGCTCATCTGCTGGACGAGGAAATGGTAGCTCGCCATGTTCGTGTCCTTGGCGTCCCAGTCGCCAGATGATTGCTGGACCACCAAGTCTGAGTCGCCGTAGCACAGGATCCGGAGTATGCCGAGTTCTTTGGCTAGCCGGAGCCCATGTACGAGCGCCTCGTACTCGGCCACGCTGTTGGAGGTGGCGAAGTGGATCTGCAGCGTGTACTTGAGCTTGTCGCCTTTGGGAGAGGTGAGGACGATGCCGGCTCCCAAGCCGGTGCGCATCTTGGACCCGTCAAAGTGCATCCGCCAATGGGTAGAGTCGGGAGCCGGCGGTAAGTACTGGGTCTCGGCCCAGTCGACGAGGAAGTCGGCCAACGCTTGCGACTTGATGGCGGTGCGGGGTTGATAGAAAATCGTGTAGGGCGCCAAGGCAATGGCCCATTTGGCCACCCGGCCGGATGCATCCCGGCTGCCTATGATCTCGGCGAGCGGGGCAGTGCACACGACCGTGATGGGGTGCTCTTGGAAGTAGGGCTTCAATTTCTTGGCAGCGAAGTACACCCCATAGCACATCTTCTGGTAGTGCGGGTAGTTTTGCTTTGAGCTGGACAGTACTTCGCTGAGATAGTAGACCGGCCTCTGGACCAGCTGGGCTCGGCCTTCCTCCGGGCGCTGGACCACAACAACAGTGCTGACGACTCGGCTTGTCGCGACGATGTAGAGGAGCATGGGCTCCTTCTCAGTCGGCGCAGCCAGGACAGGCGG
Source organism: Triticum aestivum (assembly GCF_018294505.1). Classification (NCBI taxonomy): domain Eukaryota; kingdom Viridiplantae; phylum Streptophyta; class Magnoliopsida; order Poales; family Poaceae; genus Triticum; species Triticum aestivum. The sequence goes on from NC_057805.1 coordinate 376,366,969, forward strand.
AGTGGTCAACATTTTCTTCAACTCATGGAAGGCTTGGTCGGCTTGATCATTCCACTCAAAGTGAGTGGACTTCTTCATGAGTCGGTACAGGGGGAGAGCCTTCTCTCCTAGTCGGCCGATAAAATGGTTCAGGGAGGCTAAGCAGCCAGTGAACTTCTGCACATCTCGCAGCTTGGTGGGAATCTCCATCCTCTCGATGGCCTTGATCTTGACAGGGTTGCACTCAATGCCGCGTTCGGAGACTAAGAAGCCTAGCAGCTGGCCGGCTGGCACTCCGAACACGCACTTCTCGGGGTTGAGCTTGATCTGGAATCGGCGCAAGTTGGCAAATGTTTCTTTCAGGTCTTCCAGCAAGGTACCGCGCTTCTCTGTCTTCACCACAATGTCGTCTACGTAGACGTGGGCATTTCTGCCGAGTTGTTTCAAGAGACATTTCTGCAAGCAACGCTGAAAAGTGGCACCGGCGTTTCTCAAGCCGAATGTCATTGTCAGGTAGCAGAAAGCTCCAAAGGGTGTGATGAAGGCAGTCTTCAGGCGGTCAGCTGGGTCCAACTTGATCTGATGATACCCTGAGTATGCATCCAAAAAACTTAACAGCTCGCATCCGGCTGTGGAGTCTATCACTTGGTCAATCCGTGGCAAAGCAAACAGATCCTTTGGGCAGGCCTTGTTCAGACTTGTGTAGTCTATACACATGCGCCACTTGTTATTCTTCTTTAGAACCAGAACTGGATTGGCAAGCCATTCTGGAAAGAACACTTCCATGATGAAGCCGGCTGCATGGAGCCGGGCTATCTCTTCTCCCATGATTCTTCGCTTCTCTTCTGATAGTCGGCGGAGGGGTTGCTTGACCGGCTTCGCATCAGCTCGGACATGTAATTTGTGCTCGGCGAAATCCTTCGGGACACCCGGCATGTCCTTTGGGGACCATGCAAAGATGTCTCGATTCTCACGGAGGAAGTCGACGAGCTCGCCTTCCTATTTGCTGTCCAAGTTCGCCCCAATCACGGCGAACCTCTCCGGGTGCTCCGGGTCTAGAGGTATTTTCTTCGTCTCTTTGGCAGGCTGGAAGGAGCCCTGCGCATCATAGTCCTTGGGGTTGGGGGACAAGGCCGGCTGCTTGCCGGCCATGGCCACAACCCGTTCCAACATTTTCTTCTCTTCTGCCACCACGAGGGACTCGGCCAGCCGGCTGCTGGCCATGGCACACTCGATGGACTTCTTGTAGTCGCCGGCCACCGTGATGATCCCCTTCGAGCTCGGCATCTTCATCTTCAGGTAGGCATAGTGGGGCACAGCCATGAACCTGGCCAAAGCAGGTCGGCCAAGTAGTGCATGATAGGGGCTCTCCAAATCCACCACCTCGAACCATATTGCTTCCCGGCGAAAGAGATCTTTGTCTCCGAAGAGAACATCCATCTTGATCTTGCCGATTGGAGAGCAAGATAGGCCGGGTACGATACCATGGAAGACGGTGCGGCTCGGCATGAGCTGCTTCGCTTTGATGTTCAGCTTGTCCATGGTATCGCGGTACAGTATGTTGATACTGCTTTCACCGTCTATCAGGACGCGGGAAAATCTGGCAGCTCGCCTCTCCGTCGCAAGGGTGACGTCCAAGACCATAGCATAGGAGCCAGGCGAAGGCATCACCTCTGGGTGGTCGGCCTGGCTCCAGCTGATGGGCTTTTCCGACCAGTGCATGAACTCGGCGGTGCTAGAGGCGACTGCGTTTACTTCTTGGTGCTGCCGGCGTCGGCTGCGCTTGTCATCGACTTGACTTGTGAAGACGACGTAGGCGTCGTGCGCTTCGGGGAACTCGTCTTGGATGGCGCCGACTGCCGGCCGGGCCGCCGGCTGCTGGGGAGCTGGAGGCGGCGGGCCGGGAGGCGGAGGCGGCACCATCCCTTCACCCTTGGAGATGCGGGTGAGCCAGTGGCATTTCCGTGTTGTATGGTTGGACGGCTTCGCGCCGCTGTGGAACTTGCAGGGAGCATCGAGTGCTTGTTCGTAGGAGAAAGACGGCTGCCAGGGCGGCCGGCCACCTTTCTTCTTGGGAGCGGGCCGCTCTTCGGGCTGCTCGTCTTCAACTGTGGCCACCAGCCGACTGGAGGAAGTCGGCATGGGGCCCTTGCGCTTGTGGTCGTTCTGGTAGGGGCGCCGGTTAGGGTCGCCAGCCGGCGTCTTGGGAGCTGGAGTAATTACTTTCCCCGAGGCATCTACTCGGAGCTCGGTCTTCATGGAGGAGTCGGCAGTGGCGTACTTGTTAGCGATGACTAGTAGCTCGTCGAGGTTAGCCGGCTCGTCGCAGAGGAGTCGGTGCTTGAGGAGGGTGCCCTCTCGGCACCCGGCAGTGAAGTACTCGATGGCCTGGACCTCATGCACTCCCTCGCAGGAGTTGCGGAGCTCGGCCCATCGCGTGAGGTAGTCGCGGGTCGGCTCGTTGGGCCCCTGGACGCAGAGGGAGAGCTGGCAAGGCTTGGGAGGCCGCTTGTAGGTGCTGGTGAAGTTGCGGACGAAAACTTCGGTGAAGTCCAGCCAACTGTTGATGCTGTAGGGCTTGAGGCTGTTGAGCCATGTGCGTGCCGTGCCCTGCAGCATCAGGGGGACGTACTTCACGGCAACGCGCCGATTGCCGTTGGCGATGCTGATGGCCGTGGAGTAGTCGTTGAGCCAATCTTCCGGCTTCACCGAGCCGTTGTACTTGGGCGTGTCTCTGGGAAGCGAGAACCCTTTGGGAAAGGGCTCGTCGCGGATGCGGGGGCCAAAGCATGGCGGGCCGACATCGTCTTCTTCTTCTAGCGCCAAGGATCGAGCAAGGCGGTTGATCCTGTGGCGGGCGTCGTTTTCGCCGACTCCTTCTCGGCGGCCGAGTCGGTCGCCAAGAGTCGGATGGGTGACAGGCGGTGGAGTGAGGCGTCTTTCTCTTCGAGGCGGGGGAGGAGGCAGGTTTCCCTGGTGCTCTACAGCTCGAGGGCGGCCATCCGCGTCGCGCTCGATGGTAATGCGAGTCCGGCTGCGGCTGGCAGCCGGCTCCTTGCCTTTCTTCTGGCGTGCGCCGCTCGCAGTCGGCGAGCGGGACGTCGCGGCGTGCTCCCGGCGCGGGGGATGGCTATCAGCACGGGCACCGGCTTCGTGCCGTTCTGCAGCCGCGTCGATCAGCCGCTGGATCCGTCTTGTCATGTAGGGGAGCTCGTCGGGCCGCCTGAGCGGCTCGCAGATTCTCGAGCGGGGTGGCGTAGACGGGGCGATCTGCGCCCAGCATGCTGGCAACGGCTGCGCCGCGCTTCTGGACGAAGCTGGCTCGGCTCGGGCCGCTAGGCGGCGGCGTGCTGAAGGCAGCACGGTCGACTTCGCGCTGGTGGGCCTCGGTGAGGCGTCTCAACGAGGCTATCTTCTTGCCCTCCGCGATGAGGACAAGGCGGCATGCCTCCAGGGTCTCGGCATCGGCGTCGGCCGGGATGGGGACGGAGAGGTCGTGCATCGCCGCTTGCTGAGCGTCGCGGGCATTCTCGCCCGAGTTGGAGACGTGGCTGATGACCAGCACTTCGGTGACAGCGCTGCTGCCGCTGTCAGCTCGAGGGAGGGGGTCGTCAAAGACCACCACGTCGGAGGGGTAGGCGTCGAGCGACGCGGTGTCGGAGTCGATGAGTATCGGGTCGGTGGAGCCGACCGACTCCATGTCCGCAGCAAGCTCGCTGGAGACGTGAAGTTGGTCGAGGAGGCTGACGAGGCGGCTCTCGGGGTAGTCGATGCCTGCGTCGGACGCAGGCTCGTCGGAGATGCGAGTCTCGCCGAGCAGATCGGCGAGGCGGCTCGCTGCGCAGGCGTGGTCGACGCCTTGCAGCGCGTTGAGGCAAACGCCATCGGGCGCAGCAGGCTGGCTGCGCTCGCGGGGGAGGAAGAGGGTTCCCGTCCAGAACAGGTCTCCGGATGACGGTGCACCTGGCCCCACGGTGGGCGCCAAATGTCGGGTGGTTGGTGCGACATATGCCAAGGGATGGCTTATCATTGTGGGAGCCAATAAAACGTCGCCGGTGCCCGAAAACGGGATGAGGCGAAGACATGCACGCCGGCGAATCTTACCCAGGTTCGGGGCTCTCCGAGGAGATAACACCCCTAATCCTGCTCTGCGGGGTCTCCGCATGATCACTAGATCGATAAAGGGTAGCTACAATTGCTCCTAGAGCTGTTGAGGTCAAGGGAGAAGAAGAGCAAGGCTAGCTCCTGCTTCTCTCTATCTATGGTGTGTGTGCTATGCTTGGGTGCGAACCTAGAAGCGAACCCTTTGCATGGGTGCTCCGGGGGGTTTATATAGGCCTACCCCCAGGGGTACAATGGTAATCCGACTGGGAACTTGGTCCCAGCCGTCAGTGTCTACGCTCGCCGGCTTCTCCGCCGGCTGCTGGGTCCCGCCGGCTGCTGGGTCCCGCCGACTGCCGGCTACTTGGTCGACAGGCCGGTCCCACCGCCTAGGGTCTTGTCGGCGGCTGCTTACTGTAGCCGCGCCTCTGATGATGAGGGCTTTGTCGAGGTGAGCGTGGCTACAGTGGGCCGCCTCGGGGGCTATCACTGTAGCCTCACCTTGTCTTGTCTCCTTAATGGGGCTCCTGCTTCGAGGAAGGGAGTAGCCGGCTTCTGCAGGCCGGCTATACTCTTGGCCGACTAGGAAAAGCCGGGCCGCCTTCACGCCTCTCTCTGGCTGAAGGGGCCCGCAGTCCTTGGGCCGTACAGGAGTGGGTCGTGGATGACGTCGAGGCTAGCGTGGCTACAGTTCCGAGCCGCACGGGAGACGCCCATCCCGTACGGCCTTCTGTAGCCATGCCCGCCTCGGGCTTCGGGGGTCGTGGGCCACACTTTGGCCACACCCCGTCACGTGGCCGTTATGTAGGAGTGGTTGTGGTCTTGGCCGGCTCCTAGGAGTCGGCGTCCTTCTTGGCCGGCTTCTTGGAGTCGGCCACCCCATAGTCGCCCTAGGGAGGAGTCGGTGAGGCTGGGTCGCCTTCCGGGAGTCGGCTTTAGTGGTAGACGGCCAGGGAAGGCGGCCCAAATGCTTGGAGTGCTTGAAGGCCCAAAGGCCTGATAAATTTTCCGAAGAGCCAGGGGTAGTCGGTTAGGCTACCCGTGGCCATTTACTCCGACAACCGGAAAGGAGTAACGGAGGGGGAACACAATAAATAACAGAGCAATCAAAGGTAACACAAAGCAAGACGCGGCGATATGTTGTGCTAGGGGTGACCTAACGTAGGGATGGGTGATACCGGCGAAAGGGGAAACATCCAGGAAAGTATCCTCGGTGTTTCGCGTTTTCGGACAGATGAACCGGAGGTGAAAGTTTACAGGTTTGCTATGCTACGGATGTATGGCGGACGAACGGGCTGCATATCCGGATTCGTCTCGTCGTTTTGAGCAACTTTCATGTAGAAAGTATTTTCATCTGAGCTACGGTTTATTTTATATGATTTTCTAAAGTCTTAAATCATTTTAGTATTTATTTAATTTATTTAATTCAACATTATCCATAATAGTGCCTGCTGACGTCTGCATGATGTCAGAAGTCAACAGGGCGTTGACTGGGTCAAACTGACGTGCGGGACCCACCTGTCATTGACTGATTAATTAATTAACTAATAGTTTAATTAGTTTAGTTATTAGATTAGTTTAATTAATCAAAAATTAATTAGGTTAATTAATTAATTAATTATTTATTTATTTTTAATATATTATTATTATTTTATTCCTTTTTTTATATCTTTTTATTTTACGTTCTGGGGGTGGGGTCCCCGTGTCAGTGGCTCAGGGGGGTGCAGCGGGCGCACTGGTGCGGGTGCTCGCACCCGACGCCATGAGAGGCGAGGGCGAGCGCGCCTGGGGCCTCGGTGGCCGGCGACAACGGGAGCAGCACCGGGCATGGGGAGTTGCGGGGCACGCGCGCCGGCAAGACGAGCCGTGGCGGCCTTCGGCAGGCGCGGGGGAGCGCGGTAGGCGCCGGCGGCTGTGGCCGTGGCCG